>NC_050533.1:3704216-3709899 GCF_002922805.2 Oryzias melastigma | reverse complement strand
TGCCTTCTTTTTGAATTTTAAAGATCTGGAGTGTTTATTAAAACTTTGGTCATGAAATTTAATTTATCTTGGTTTGATGTTTTCTGTGTGTCTTTTCCGTAGTGCTAGAATACAACCTGAGTTGTGAAATTATTTGCACAAAAATTTCCAGACTACCTGTGTGTGGAGGAGTCCTCAAACTCAATTTCTTCCAGCCCACCCTTAAGCCTTTTTTCCCTGCTTGCTATGAGTTTTATTTGTTGTTCCACTGTAGTAAAAGTGAACCTAACAAAAAACTCAACCTGAATAAAGTTTAGCTCAGTCGTGCAAAAGTCCACTCACTTCTATAAATTCCAGCAATGCCCCCGTTTTTGTCTCAGAGGTTTATAATTGATCACATTTGTCGGCTGTATTTGATCCCTGTTAATTAATGAAAAGGTCACAGAGAGCACAGAGCTGCAGAGAGAGACACGAGGAATCTTCACTCCGCGAGATAACACCGACACACATCCCTGTGCTCATCTCTGGCACGTCGATGTCTTTTTGGGCATCCCAGTCTGGCCTGTGACCTTCTCCGCTGCCTTGATATTTTATCCAGAATTCATTGGAGGGTTGGAGGCTCCCATATTGAACAAAATGTCTGTCCACTCCTTCGATTTTTGTGAAAAAAAAACTGTTGGAAGAATCTGTGTTCTTGAAAATGCATCCATATTTCCATATCGAGGAATTTGCAATTTGTTTTTTTTCAATATTATTTGATAGTATTCATATATATCGTGACGATCAGCATATATTTCATCTCTTTGTCACTGCAGTCGAGGTCAACGTGTCGGATCACGTGTTAAGTCCGCTTTTTGTTAAATGCGATCTAAACGGAAAAATAACAAGAATAAAACTACTTGAAATTGATTGAATCTTCATTTCTTTTGTAATTGACCAAGGTGTAAGAGGGATAAAGCCCGATGAAGTGTGCATTATCAGAAATTAACGCACTCCGTGGAACCCTGAACCACCCGACTCAATCCAGAGAATGGTTGCTTTGCGTAGTCTAATCAATTTCCATTAATAGATATAAACGGACTAATTCTTTTAAAAATAATCATGTGTTAAATTGCTAACGTTGACAATCTTGATAAAAAAGCAAATGTATATAATCTTAAGAAAAAGGCCCAAACCATAAAAATGTGCCACTTTCTTGATGCTGAGCCACAAATACAAGTGGAAGCTGCAAATGCAGCTGCCCATGATCTAATATTTCTAAAAAAAAAAAAAAACAAGAAAATAGTTTAGTTGGGAACTGCTGTTGGTTTTAGGTGTTTGTGTATTGCTCACATCAAAAAGTCTCAACGTTGGAGTTTTCAGGCATTTCTTTCCTATGGATCCCATGTGTGGCCGTAGTAAAAATGCATTGGTAGTCACTTGCTAAACTTTGTAATGTTCAGATGTTTCAGTGGTCTGCATCCTCACATTTCTTCACTCCAGCATCACTCACAGGATGATTCCACGACACAGACGCCATTAAATCTGAGACGTCCCGCCTTACAAAACAAGTATATGTTTTCTCATGGCAGACTTCAGACTGTGAATGTTGTTTATTGCTTTAAATCAATTCAACAGAGCCTGTTTAAAGAGGACATTAAGGTATATCTGCAAGAAAATAAATAATACATGAAAGAAAGGAGGCACCCTGATATGGGATGACAGACTTGGTCTGTGGAAAAACGTCTCACTGAGGACGCTCGGCAGGATGTAAAGCAGAGAGCATAAAAGGAGCGCCGTGCAAGAGAGATGGGCTTTGCTGCCTGTGGGGGACTAATGGCAGTCAAGAGGCAGCAAAGCCTGAAATAAGGAGATACTAAAATTTATGAAAAGAATCAGCCATCCAACCTGATTACTATTCTCACTGAGGAGCTTGAAGAGGTGAGACACATGTTCAGAAATACATCAAAGCCATCAGATACTTTCATTTTTCTGTTTAGCAAGGGAATCAAGTAAGTTCAAATTCAAGAAATGTATATGCTTGACATGCTGCAGGTCACATGAGTATAAGCATTTTAACCACTCATATGTCCTAAATCGAGGGAACGTTTAATATTTAGATTTTAAAATCATTCACCAGTTGAAATAACCTATAATTTATGTTGTGAAAGTCATATCAGGATTGCAGAAACAAAAACACAAAAGTTTTCAATTTACCTGGAAAGTCAAGAAAATGTATTTTTCCAGTAATTGCCAAAATCACATTTTTCAAACAAAGATATATTTAAAAATATGTGCAACAACTGATTATTACCACTAAAAGCTGCTAAGAATGCACTTAAAATGTGAACATAATCAGTTATTTCAGTTGTGTTCTTGGGTTTTGGTCATATTCTTTTTGCTGTCCGTCAGTCACATCAGGTTTGGTTTGACAATTATCCACAGCTGTCTTGATTTGTGTTAATGACCCCCGGTGTATATAAGTGTTTGGTTCTCAGATCATCTGCTTTGTAACTCTGTTGCTTTTTGTCATGTTGAAGTTTTTATTTATTGTTCAAGTTTCTGACACAAAGTCTGATCTCCTAAATGCTGGGCCCTACATCGCCAGTTCCCGACAGTTTAACTCGTTTATTTCTCTATTCATTCTTAAATAAAAACATCTAACTTTCTGACCTAAGTTAATGTATTTTACCTCTGTCAATAGACTTTGTTTAGGAAATTGTCTTATGTAATTTATGCTAACATTTTATAATTGTCAAAATTGAGATGCATGGTCATTGACTCTACATGTTATCAGTACAAATGTAATGGGTCATGTGACTTCAGGCATGAATCTGCTGCAGTTAAATTCCCTCAGCAGGTAGAATGGCCGACATTTAACTATCATAAACTCTGCCAGTGGGGAGCAGTGTTTGTAGACCACACTAGCATTCTGGCACCAGGCATCACTGATGTGAACACACAGTCCAGTGGGTTTTCCTCACTCGACAAGTATCCTGTCGGTTGGTAGCAGGTTAGCTCAGCTAGCTGATTAGCACAGTCCGGGACGCTGTCGGTTAGCCACGTTTCCACAAAAACATAGACGCAGCACTCACTCACGGTCTTGGACGATGTGCGGAGTAGCCGGATGTTGTCCATTTTATTGTCCAGAGATGGTACGTGCTAGTAAACGGTAAGAAAACAAAAGAAGACCCTGAGTGCCACTACATGGTTGTCTGATTTGATCACCAGTGACTGAATATGCATTCAAGAAACTATGTATTGGGTGAGCGCCCGTTGTGAATTTAGCTCTAGAATTTGGAAAATTAGACAGAGTATAGTTTGTGTGTTCATCCTACACGTGTCCGACAGGCAACTACAGTACATGTCATTTGCACACCCTGTCCATGCAAACTTTGTTTGCATCTTCCTGGGGTGGCTGTGGTGCAGAAGTAGGGCGGTCGACTCCTGATCGAAGGATTGGGGGTTTGACTCCCGCTTTGCCTGCCCGTGTGTCCAAGTATCCTTGATCAAGACACTGAACCCTAAATTGCTTCTGGTGGGAGGTTGGCGCCAATGTTCGACAGTGGAGCCACCACCAGTGTGTGAATGGGTGTATGGGTCTGTGACGCGCTTTGGACCTTCAAACGAAGGTAGAATGCGCTATACAAGTATACGCCATTTACTAAGAGTGTGGTATAAGTGTACCCTACAAAAGCATCACCCATACATCCCAACTGTGTGCACCTCTTTTACAAATACATGACAACATACGTTCAATTTTCATGATTTCCCTTGAGATGGCTGAAAAAGCCTCAACTGCAGCAGCTCCGCATGGGTCAATCCGCCATATCGGTACATGTGACTACGGGTCAGTAAAAATATCTCATGAAGAAAACTTCTCGTCATAAAGCATGCATAAGAATGCTAAAAAAAACTGTCTTTGTCACCAAAAGTGGTTCATTTCACAACGAGTGAACTCCAACATGAGAGCAGCTGAGAGTTTAACGACACTGCTTCGTAGTAATCTGACCTGTTCATTTAAAAAGCTGTTGCAAGCTGTTTGGCAGAGCTGTCGATTAGTCCCAAACTGTAACATGCATTTATCAACTGGCCGGGGCTCCCGGCTCACCTCACACTCTGCATCCATCTGATCCTGGCACCGCCATCCACTGTTTGGCAAGAGAGAGTCTATAAATACAGAGAGGCCGGCACAAAAGAATGTGTTAATTACTAATTAGAGAGAAAGGGACCAACTGAGGTTTTTTCCAGAAGACTGTGACATTCATGTGTGGTTTGTTGAATCGGGGAGTGTGGGTGGGTAAGCGTTCACTGTGCGGCTTATCTTAAGTCTCATGCTTAATGTGGAACCAGTTTAAAACAAGTGGGATGAGATGGTTGCATTGGTGGCCATGCTGTGCTGTAATGTTGTGGTTCAACAGGACATTTTCAATTCTTTTCTGAGTCTTCTTTCACCTGTCATCTTGCAACCTCCCAATCTGATCAAATACTGAGGTAATTCGCGTTGATTGAGGTAAATGAAACCCCACATAGGGGAGATGTCTTCATTTAGAATACTCATAATAGAAATTAACTGTCTTTTGATAATTTTATTAGCGAATTTTTGACAATGGATAGGCAATCGCCTGGTCTTTTTCTGCAGAAACAGCGACATTAAGGGATTTGTTTGATTCTGAAGAGTATTACAAGCTTCAGGCAAGACTCATATTTGTCCAGAGATGAACACGTTTGTGTTTTTCAATGAGCTTTTATTGACCACACTTTGCCAAACGCTACAGACTAACTTGGAGAAGTTTTACTACAATTACAGGACTCAAATCCAAAATCTGGTTCTCAAAGTTCTTGGAACTTATTTTAGCTCTCCATATTTTTTAAACTCTGTACAAGTAAAAATTACAACAAAAAAGTACTGAAGTCAAAACTGTACGGCTGAACAGCTACAATACTGCTCGCCATTTTTTTTTGTATTTTTGCTACGTTGGGGTTGTGAGGATTTGTAATTCAGTGGGAGAAAGTGTTAACAAAGGGGATGATGGGAAATGGGGTTGGCTTACTCCATGCCAAGAGTCCTGCCTGCAACTCATAATTACAAGACGACTGGGAATGCATTGAAAATGGATAAAACCGGCTTCAAATTTCCTGATAATTCTTATTTTTTACCACACTCAGCTAAAATCCTGCAGCCTGACTTGGGCAAGTTTTACCTAACGCTTCACTAAATCCAGATTTAGAGTTGTATAACTGAAAGAATCGACATCAGGCAACTATGGCTGAAATACAAAAAAATCTTATCTGAAACGTATGAAATGTATTCAGTCCAAACTAAATGTTCATGTATAAATACAGTATATTAAGGGGTGGGATTATATAAGTTCGCTTCTTCCCACTCCTTTTTAAGCAAGCTATAATTTTATGCCTAGTCATCTGATGTCTGAGGCATCTTTCTATGGATGTATTCTTCTGTTGATTTTACTTCACATGCATTTTTGCTGGAAATAAACCATTTCAATTCAGTATTAAAAATGTAACTGAAACCTTGAACACCACCATCACCATTAAGTGAATTATATAACAAGTTCTAAATAGTCAAATCTTCAGATCAATCAAATGAGAGTAATTTCATCACACTACAGTACATGACCGATACTATTGTTTTTACATGGAGTCCATATTTTCCGGTGGTGGAGTTCCAAATGTGTGTTTTTTTTTTTTTTTTTTTTTAAAT
>NC_050533.1:3703379-3704188 GCF_002922805.2 Oryzias melastigma | reverse complement strand
ATGCCAAGTATGTTTCCAAACTGCTTTTCTTAAATGCAGCAACAAACAACTCTAAACCTGTTTTTCTAACTCCAAGCATCACTCATTATCTTCATATTTACCTCTTTCCTGAGATTCCCGAGGATAAGAAAATTGTCACGTTAATAATGAGAAAATGTTGTTCCCCCACCTGCCAATGTGCCATGAAAGTGTTTCCATCTCGGATCCTTCCTTTTCTCCTTCCCTTCATCTAAAAAGACTGTTTTCATATTATGAAATAATAATGTTCTGTTTGCTGTCGCAGCTCCATAATGGGGTGGAGGAGTGAGAAAAGTGGGGGAATCGAAACTTTCAAAAGGCAGCAGTAGAAATTTAACAGCGTCTATTAAAACTCGTGTTTAAAGAAAATGGGAGGGAGGGGGAAGAAAAAGGAGACAGAGGTTTCAAATAATGGCTTAGCCGTGGAGGGGGGGGGTCCGCACTTCGGGCTCCTCTGGTTGGCTGACTGGATGCCACTTTGCTGCTGTCTCGTCATTAAAGATGGCATATGCAGTCGACGGGTCCCTCGGAGTAATGTGAACTTCTGCAGCCTGTCTCCCCAGACTCACCCCCCCAACACCCCCCACCCCTTACCCGACTGCCTCTCACTGATGTTAAAAGAAATCTTTATTGTCAGTCACATATCGCATTCACTTTGTTCACCTGCACTGACAACCCGGAGCTGCGTGTGAGAGAAGAGTGTGTACAGGTGAGTCTGCGCCGTCTGTGTGGGTCCCCCACACAATAGGAGTGTGGGGATCAGTGTTTGTGTGTGTGTGTGTGTGTATGTG
>NC_050533.1:3678098-3703343 GCF_002922805.2 Oryzias melastigma | reverse complement strand
CCAGGCCTCGCCTCTTCACATTCATCTCCTTCCACTTCCAGATGCCCCACAGTTCCTAAATGCTCCCTCATTAGTTGAAATCTGTTTGAAACCTCCGAGTGAGAGGTTGGTACTGAGGTGGTACTACCCCCCCACCCCTCTGTCTCCCATCCACTGACAGGTGTGGAGAGTGAAGGGTGGGGTTAGCTGGGAGCACTGTTTGATTGAGGGCGAGGAGGAGACTGGGGGAAGGAGGCCAGGATGTGGGAGGTGGATCTCAGTGATGTGCCGCGATGGCTGGGTGGGGTTGGGGGGCTGTCACCTGTTAGGTGCCGTCTCTCCACCCGGAAAGCCTTCATGTGTCTCCCTGCTCCTCTGTGAATGAAGCTCCTCGATGGGAGAAGGATGACAAGTCCCATTAAATTATTTATCCGGCTCAGGCTGCCGGTTTGCCCGCCGCTTCATTATACCTGATTGGCTCCGTAATGGGGTGAATCATTTGAAGGAGAGGGGGCCACTTGCAGAGATGGCCTGCTGAAGAAGACGGCGCGTTTCTGATCTTTTCCACTGTAATGAGAAGGAAGAGACCAAAGTCCAGATCCTGCCTTTGAACTAAGCTGCAGTGGCGTGGCGGACAGCCGGCTTTTTTAGCTACGGCTCTCTTTTTGGATTTTCCCCTGCAAACACGCTGCTGAGAGTGAACAGTCGGAGCAGGAAAACCTGTCAGCTCATTAAGTGTGCCACTTATTTAAATGCCTACTTTGAATTATGTGGTGCCACTGTGAACAATTTGGCAAAAAGATTCCGAATAAATTTGTTTTGGAGAACACATCCTGCTGATATTAAACTACTGCGCTCTAAAATGTGAAGTTGAGAGACGAGTATCAAAGATATTGCGGGAAACATCGCTCCAGGTGAGGGGGATCCTGAGTCACGGAGAAGTTCTGATTGACAGCTTGTCATTTGGAAAAGTTCTCAGTAATTGCTTCACTCCAGGTGAGGCGGTGGGAGTTTGCTGCTTGTTTATGGAGATGGAAGGATCAGAATCGTGTGGCTGACGAGCTAAAAATGCCTCGCATGCACTCTGTTGGTTATCTAAAGACCCTCGACACCTGGCTGATAAGAGGCGGTCACGTGCTCCTGATGAGCTGCCTGGGACTCACAGATGGAGATTTTTAAATTTGTTTATCTCACCTGGAGAACAAAGCTTTAAAACCCTAAAATAAACTTTGTGTTTTTTCATCTTTAAAAAGAGATAAATGCTCAGAAAGATTGATTATCCCTTATAAATAAACAAATAAGGTGTACTTTGAGGAACTGTTATGACACCAGCACCCTCCATCTGATTAGTTTGAGAAGTTTTACTTATTAACGACAGTGAAAAAGCATCAAGATCTTCTCTTAAGAACTCCTACATTCATTAAGAAGGTCAGACTTCTTCCATCAGGTTGGCATGACGAGCTTTTGTCCGTCTCCATCCTCAATCCAAAGCTCAATCTTGGGAATCTCTGCCCCGTTACCTCGCCTTTAATTTGGCACAGAATGGTTTTATTGAGGCTGATTTTAACAAGCTGATGAGGAATATTCTGTTCCGTGCTGGAAGGGTCACAACAAAGCATCAGGTCCCACTTTTAGTCTGTGCTGTTATCCAAATATAGATTTGAACCCTGGAAAAATGATTTGTTCCAGAATGGGTCGGCTTAATTTGTTTTGGATCGAGTCCTAAACCTCATGTTTGGTCTGTATTCAGACTGAGGTCTACCAGAGATTTCTGTTCTGGACCAATACTTGTAAACAAAACCATGTGACTAAAGATCTAAAGAGCTGCAGTTTGCCAGGATCGTTCACTTACTTAAACTTTTAATTTTGCTGATCAATGTTAACGTCTGTATGAATGTCAGGTTTAACACTTTTACTGCTACAATACAGTTACTGGGGATGCTATGGCTACAAGGTACACTAATAAGTGTGTATGACATGTAGAATAAATTGTCGGGAAAACAGTGAGAACTCCTAAACCTTGTGTTTGGTCTGTATTCAGAATGTGAAAATCAGTGAAGACAACCTCAAAGTAAAAATCAAATAAGGAAATTTCACAGTGTTTATTTATGACTCCACTGATGGTGAAAATGTGGATAATTTATTCAAATATTTCATTTAAACGTGTTTTTTTTTTTAATCAAAATTGTTTGACCGCAATGCATTGTGGTCTATATCCACTAATCTAGTGATCATCAATATACGCCAGTTTTTTACAAAGACTTCTGGGAAATTTCTAGTGCACTCGATTTAGAATTGGTAGATTCGGACAGCACTAGAAAATAGTGAACACACTATATAGTGATCAGGGGGGAATTCGGACACAACTTGAGATCTATTGGAGATTTCTGGACCAAAACGTGTAAACAAAACCACGTGACTAAAGATCTCGTCAGTCATTGGCCAGTAATTACGGGGGCGGATCAAAACGAAACGAGAAAGATGAAGCTGCCGCGGTTTGCCAGGATTGTTCACTCATTCAAACTTTTTATTTCACTGATCGATTTTGAACGTCTACATGAAGGCAAGGTTCAATATTTTTACTATGCTATGGATACTACAGCTACAAAGTACGCTAATAAGTGTTAATGATAAAAATTGTCGGGAAAAGATTTAGAAGGAATTTGTATCGCGTTAAAAGTTGTTTTAATGAGCCTGCATCCATCCAAACGCATTTTAATGAGTTGTTGAATCGGTGCTCCACGTTTGTCTGCTAATAACCGGCTACGGTGGCCGTTTTGGTTCAGTTATTTTGCTTTCGTACCACTTTGTATTCAGACTGAGAAATCTCAGAGTAAACGGAAGCTCAGTCCGATTTGAACTGAGACCACCTCAAAAGATGGGTCCGAGAGTGTGAATTCAGACGCAAACGTTGTTCAGGATTAGCAGGGGAAATGAACTCTGGGTTACTTTAATGTGTCCAGTCTGAATACACCCTTAGTGACTGAAAAACTTTGGCGACTGAGGACCCAAATCCAAGATCTTAAGCAAAACTTAATGAGAGAGACGTACAACCCTATAGATACTAATCTGCACATTTGTTTTCCAATTTTTTTTTTAAATGTAAATTAAAAAGTATTCTGTTATTTTAATCCACCGCAAAACTAACATTGATTTAATATGACCAAAGTTCTGGTTGGGTATATTTTTGAGGCATTTTATTTATTTTTTTTTTGTTTGAAAGTTTGATCCTACATTGTAGAAATTTTACCAGCTAATGTTGATTTAAATTATTTATAGCCAGGCCTCAAAATGTTCAGAATCAGAAGCAACTTTATGGCCGAGTACCATTTTAAACATATGAGGAATTTGTCTTTGTGATGATGGTGTCAGCATCAATAAATCAAAACACAATTTAGGAAGAGAATGAAAAAGAAATATTACAGAATAAATATATATACATATATATACAATTTGTAACAGCATGACATTAAAAATTTATGGTTTTAGCATCACTTTTTTTCCTTCAGATTGTTACCAAAATAAATTGTGATTTCTACCCTTATGTATCCAAAACAAGACAAGAAAGCATAATTTTTCAAAGTCAAGGATTGTTCTTGATTTAACTTATCAAATCCAAATAAACATTTTTACATGCTTTATATTATTTATTCAATACATTATTTTCTATATCAACTTAGATCCTTCAGTCTTAAAAAAGCAATTATTCTACTAAAAACAGAGCAGCAGCTTTATTGCGTTTATTTTAAAAAGCTGGTTTGGAGAATAAAGTGAAGACGTTAAACAAAAGTTTCTGTCTCTCACACTGATTTTCAATTAACCTGATGACACAGAGTGAGCAGCTCTGTGTTTGCAGCAGCAGCAGATCACAGTGAGCAGACTGAAAGAGGGCCGCACATCAGGGAGCAGCGGAACTCTGCGACAGGGTTTGTCTCAATTAGAGCCAAAGCGGCTCCTGAAATAAGCAGTCAAAGCTTTCTTCTCGGACTTTTGGCAGTTCTGCTGACAGGTAGACTCACCAGGAGGACAGGAGCCACAGAGGTGTAACCTGCCCCTCCGTCGGTTTCTCTCCCTTCCAGCCTGACCTTCCGTGGGGCCAGCAGGCTAATTTTTTGCCTCAATGGTCAGCAGCCGAGATGTGTCACTTAATTCAGCCGGGACCGGCTACAGGTTTGCATGACACAACTGGCTGAAATGAACTCTTCTGTGGTTGACCTGAAGAGCCTGTGGGGACGGGGAAAAGGGGTAATTTTGGAGACATTCTTGTTCTTGCAGAAGGACACGACACAATTTCTGTCCAGTGAGTTAAAAAAAAAAAAAATGTCGGTTTTTAAAGTCTAGATTAACTGTAGTATTTGTTCTCAGATAAAATCCGCCACTCCTTTCAAAGGGTTATTTTGATAGGTATCCTGTAATTAAACTTGATCAGATAATACAGAGTGGGATGTATAAGTGTTAAATAAAGTTGTTTTTTTTATTTTATTATACTGGAATAAACTCAAGAAAACAAAAAAATCTGATAAATGTATTTTGCTCCAAAGAACTTGTTTACATCTATAAAAGTATTTTTAAATACCACCTACATGGCTTCCAAAGACATCTTTGAGAAAATTAAGCTATTTTTTTATTTCACTTCCTACATTTTCTGTTAAATTTAGGTTATTCCTTAAGCGAGATTATGTTTAAACAGATGGCAGAAAGTATCTAGATTTCATATTTTTTATTATTGTCATGCTTGAAATAAATCAATGAAATTGAATAAAAAGCAAATACATATTCTGGTAAAGAATATGTTCATGAACTTAAAAATACATCAATTAATTGCCAGTTTGTTCTGTGATTATTTCCTTAAACTTCCATTTTAAAACGAGCCTGTTTTTTTTCCACATAGCAGATTTTTGCTTAATTATTTTCTTTGACGTTTGCAGGAAAATGATCAACTATTGCAAAAAAGATCTTTTCTTTGTCCTCTTTAAATATGAGAGGATCTAACATAATTTTGCAGCAAAGAAACACAAAGAATTGTGTCCTTCAACTAATCAGTTGAAGAATTTTTGGAAAAATCTGAATCTCTAAAATGACTGACACTAAGAGAAAAACATGTTGGCCGTCAGACAAACCCACAACGTCTTTGATAACACAGACCACCCTGAAACAACCTTCAATGTCGGTGTGGTCCAGTAAACACAGATTCACCAAAGTAAAAAAGCACAAATCTACAAAGATTGCTCAATAAAATAGAGAAGCTGCAAACTTCTGTTGGTCCCTTAAAACAGCAATAAACACTTTGTTTGCAGTTGTAAGGGTTCTTTCAACGTCTTTGTTGTTCCAGATAAAAAATAAAGAAGTCTAGGACGTCTGGCTCTCATTCTCCTCCACATCTGTCTTTTCTGTTTATGACCGGATGAGGTTTGGGTTTTTCTTCTTTTACTATCTTCTAATGTGACCCTCAGATTAAAAAAAAAATGCTTTACGGAGTAAAACATATACCACAGTAAGACAGTAAAGGAAACCTGTTCATCAACATTTCAGCCTTTTTGTTGTTTATTATTGTGATTTATATAAAACGAAGTTTCTGTAGTCATTCATACCAGCCTCTTTTCAGATAATTAGTGTTCAGTCAATCGAAGGCTTTGACTTGAAAATAAGATCTGATCATCTAAAATCAGATGATGGCAAACACAAGTAAATTCCTGCTTTTGGGCCGTCCAATAACACAGGTCAGTTCGATTCTGATGGTTTTTATTTTATTTTTTTTTAAATGTTCCACTTCAACTAAACTGCCACACAAATAGCTGCCAAATGCTATGAAATGAAGCGGTTTCTGATGTTGTTGTGGTTATATTAGTTGTGGTGCACGTGAAATGGCTGATGTTGATGTTGTTTGGAATCTATTTTGGGAAAAAAAAACACTTTGAGAGAAGAGCAGCAGTAAAAAAAAAAAAAAAAAAAAAAAAAACAGATTGAAGACATTACTGTAAAAGATCATGACATCCTGTAGAAAAACAGTTGATTATGACCCAACGTGAATGTTTGACCGCTGTTATTGCCAACCAATGTCATATTTTAAAGTATTGTGGCGACATTTTTTATTGACCGAAAACTTATTTTCTGTAGCATTATTTATAAAAAAAACTCTTAGAAATCATAGGATTTTCAGCAACTATAGTGTGCCGTGAGAGATGTTCAGGTGCGCTGTGGGAAAATGATTAGTTTTCACTGATTTGAAAACCATAAATAATTGTCCAAAAATGACAGTTTCTCTGGCACAAACATTTAAAGAAATATATTTTAAAAAATCACTCTTTGGAAAGAATACATTGTTTTTATGAGGTCATATAAAATTGCATATTAATAAAGTTATTGATAAAGGAAAAAACAACTACTTAAGCAAATTTTCAACTAATTAAGTTGAAAATTATTATTGAAAACAATCACAACTTTTATTACAACATTTAGGAAAAACAGCTGCAACTTCCAGCTTTTCTGCCTGAATTATTACAAAAAAATGTCACAAGATTGTGGAGGGACTGTACTTCAAGACAGGCTATAGAGTTTCGCCTGTTTTACATATTTGGATGCTGGTGTGCCACAGAATTTTGTCGAGGAAAAAGTGTACCTTTGCTCCAAAAGGTTGAAAAGCACTGGTTTAGTTAGGTGCGATACTGAATCCTTACTGACCAATGGAAATGCTGCATGTATGGAGTGTGCAGGAGGCCCACAAAAACTATGCTTTAATAGTCTAATTTACTTATTTGATAAAAACTTAAAAAAAGGAAATAAAAACAAAATAATTTGTGAGCAATTGCACGGATCTTCAAACACTGATGTATTGTTAGCAAAAATAAATAAATTGGCAAATGAATACTGAAACCTATAGTCTGAACATGATTCCAGGAAATGGGAACAAAAAGCTAAACTGCACAACTTAAACACAAAATGTGTATAATTTAAATAAAATCAAACAGAAACACAAGGTTGTGCTGTTATTGTCTTGTGTAAAGGCAGATGATAGGACTACAAGTCAGGATGCTGCACACAAAAGAGTGACAGTCATTTTTTAAAAATAATAACTGAAATAGAGAAAAAATATACAAGATTGTTTTTAGACAAAGTTTAACTTGTGTGGCCTCTCCCTGTGAAGCATTCTGGGATGAGAGTTTTCTTTCTGGATTAGCTCTACATAAATAAACCAAACAGAAATTGAGGGCTGGGGTTGCATGGTGGCATCGGCGGCGGGGAGGACGTGAGAAAGTGGCACACTTCTCCTCTGTGGGATTTGTCAAAGAACTTCCTTTGATTGTCTTTTCTTTCTTCTCCGTCTTTTTCCTCTTCATTCTTGTCTTCTCTTTCCTTCACCTTCCAGCTCACTGTCATCCACAGCCTCCTGCAACTCATCAGCTGTTTTTCCCATCTCACCCCACCCATCAAACTCTCATGTTGGGGATGGGGGGAGGTTGGGGACGTTGCAGTCGCCCTGTTTATGCAATCCCTCTTGTTTTGAAGTGACAGGCCAGGGATAGATATGCAATATTAAATAGAGGCCTTATGAATTTTTGACATCTAATTAGTTGCTTCCCCGTTAACATATCGTTGCTCGCGGGGGCATAGAGAGCTCCACCGGGGCCGCTCTGAAGTACAGGGCAGAAAAAAGGGGCCTGCTGCCACCTCTAATGTATTCCTTTCTAATGTAAGTGGTAATCATAGCACTAAGGTTAATTAATGGCCCTCTAAAGCTATGCTTTCTGCAGAATACCATGCCTGCGGTGTCACCGGAGCACCAATTAGAGTATTTTTTTTCTCCCTGGTCCTGCTTCAAATGTTAATAGCCTGTGCGACAGGAGAGAAGAGCTGAAGCACTGAGGTGGCTGTCCTAACACTTTATGGTTTGTGTACAGACCATCAGATGGCGTCTGCGCTGTAACAGACACAGCTGAGAGACACGTGACCAACAGACAGCACAAAATCACCACAATTTACGTTCAGACAGCCAACGAGGTCCGTGGTCAGTATCATTGTTTCAGTTAGTACCCAGGCAGCTGCAGAGCTTCATACGTTTCACAAATAGGATTTTGGGAGAAATAACAAAAATAATAATAAATTCAGAAAGCTTATGAAGTTTCAAATGAGTGGATGACATCCACCTGAGTACCTTAAGTCTCTGGGTGTAAAGGGATGTCTTTGGTCACGTGTCACAGTCAAGGCCCGGGGGCCGGATCAGGGTGATTGTACCCGGCCCTCCAGATCATTTTATTTTATTGTTATTGATGTTATCTTGCGCTTTGTTTACAACTCATATAATTTTTACAAAATATATATTTTATGGAGAGTAGAAGCTGGGTAGAAAAAAGGGTTTTGCAGCTTATCATCAAATCCACGCTTGAGGTGATCAAATGTTTCTGAGCTCTGTCAAATTTCAGGCGGTAAAAAAAGGTTACACACAACAGCACTCTGGTCACTTCAATGTGTGTGCATGTGTGTAGACCTTCCACTCCACTTTGAACTAAAGATGTCAGTGACTCTATCGGCCCATCTTCTTTTTCTCCTCTCTCTGATGTTGTCCCTCTGTCTGACTTTCTGCTGTGCCTTTCAGACACGGCTTTGTTCATATTTGATTCCCACACTGTCTGCGGACAGAGATCACCAATGGAAATCAAACATTTCACTTTTTTGCTTAATGATATTGAAGAAGACCTAAACAAGCTCAGACCTCAAATAACTGTTTATCTTTAGTTAAAGTGAGTTTGGATTATTGCTCTGAAGGATTTAAGGCCAGCTCACACAGGACATGAAAGAACAGTGAGATCTAAAATTACATTCTGCTGCCTTTTCAAAGGCATGACTGGATTGAAGGAGAGCTTTGGACTGGACTGCCTGAAGCTCTGACCTGTCCCCAACAAAGTAAAGTTGAATCAAAGCTGAGCAAACATATCAGGTACATTTCAAAAAGTTAGAATATCATCAGAATATGTTCATCTCTAGCACTTGGTTTGCCTCTTTTCCATGAATTACTGCAATGATGCTGTATGATGATGAGTTAACAGCTGCCTCCAGGTGATCTGCATGTCTAATATCTCTCATTGTAACAGCCCATCGATTTTCCATCAGGTTAAAGTCAGGCGAGTTGGTTGCTGGCCAGTCAAACAGCAAATCTATGGTCACTGAACTTTCTTTTCATCCCCTCATGTCTGCAGTGTGGGCAGGTGCCAAGTCCACCTGGAAAATGAAATCAGAATCTCCATATGGCTTGTCAGCAGAAGGCAGTATACAGTATGTTCTGTACAGTGCCTGTATGATGGCTGCATTGTGTGGACTGCAGAAAAATTTCTTGACAATTTCAAACTTTCCACGAAGACAGACAAAATGATAGAGAATTAAGAACGATGCTGAACACCAAAATAATACATTAGAGAAAGCTCAGATCAGTTTTTCTTTTTCCATCTCTGATACTATTTTCAAAGGTGTTAACTGTGATTTCTGGAACAGAAATAAGTAAATGTAGTTCTTCAAACTTAACACACTCTCAAAATTCTGTTTCATGGATTCTGTATGGTGCATTCTGCATAAATCAACACTTTTTTTTTTTTTTTTCATTCTGCAGAGTGCATCAGACCGGTCATCCTCCTGATGTTCCTTTAATAAACAAATGGAGCTTTCACCTCAACTGCAAACACAAAAGATGCTCTCACTCTGCAGGACAACTCTTCACCCTGATCAATTAACTGATTATCCCTCATGCTGCCTGGCGATTAATCATCCTCTACCTCGATCAGGGGAAGCCTATCGTTCTCGCCCCATCAGCTTCTCATACATCACAGACATGAAAACGACTTCTTCAGGATGAAAGACAGACAGGTTCAGTTCATCCATGATCCCTGATGAGTCTTTACATGTGATTTTTTTACTTTGGTTTTAATGAAGATCTTCTGCTGAATCATGAAAAATGTTTAAATAAGAAATGTAAAGGTTTTAAATCAAGGAAGAATAAAGTTCCTGCTGGGATAAAAGCTTTCAGAGGGTTTTGTTAAATAAATTTCCAACTAATCTTACATTTTTGTCACCAAACTGAGCCTTTCTTTAAAACTTAAGTGTAGTTAAATATTAAAATATATAATCACTTCCTCAGTGGATCTGAAATAAACTATCTCAGGTACTCAGATGGTTGTCTGAAGAAAACAAACACCTGGAGGTACTTCCCCATAGGAGTATGTGGTCCACTAAGCTTACTTTCTTGGATAGTCAGCTGTCTTTGGCAGCTGTGAAAGTTCAGCAGAAGTCTGAAGAGGAATTATGTTCAAGAGCAAGTGAACTCTGTTTTGTTTCATTGATAAGGAAGATGTAGATGGTCAAACCTGCAGAGAGAATGATAGACTCTGCAATTTCTTCTTTGGGCTTCTCTTTTCTCACTTCCAACTCGTCACATTGACGTTTGACTAAGAACCCCTCGAATTTCAAAACTTGACATTTAGGGCGTCCTTAACTCGTTGTTTCTTTGATGTGGTGACTGTTCCCTTTAAATCTGGGGTCCCAACCTCCGGGGCTGCGAATCGGTCCAATACCAGGACTGGCCCCCTAACTCGGTACCAGTTTGCATCCAGGCCCAGTTCGAGTCAGGCACCACGTCCGGTGTTGGGTTAGGGTACTGACACTGGGGTAGGGTAATTGTACCAGTCGTGTCCTGAAGACCAGTTTGTATCCAGTTCTGCATACGAATGTTTGCTTGATTTTACGAACAGCCAGCACCTCAAAAAATGATGAGTTGGGGAAACCTAAAACGTCAAAAGTGACACAGAGGGATCCTTTACCAAAAGTCAATATGTGACAACCTAGAGATGAGAATGTATTGCAACCTCTTTTCATCCTGGTCAGAGTTTGTTTTGGACTTTAACCATCTGTTGGAACTGCAGACTTTTCAGTTTGTTTTGTCCGCTTCAGCTTTTGGTTTGCTCCAGAGAACGCTGTGCTTCAGAGACGACCAAAAGTAAAGAGATCAGAATTTCCCTTTAACGGGATACTATTCAAGGGTGAAAATGATCTAGATCAAACTTTAGGGGATATATAGTGTTCCGTCATTTAAATAACCAATGAGTGGTAAAATGTGCAAAGAAGGGTTATAGATGTTTTATGGATGTCAAACTTCTCACTACACAGTTCAAACACTTTTCTCAGAAAGACGTTTTTCTCTAAGTATATAGAATGAAAACAGAGATCTGCTCATGATCAAAGATTAATGTACATTTGGTGATCTGCAGACATTCTGTACAGAAGACATGGCATGAAGTACACTTTGACAATAGTCTACAGATCAAGACATTGGGCTGGAGAAAATGTACTTAAAAAATCAAAACAGTAAGACCACAAAAGACAAACCACAATATATGATATAGATATATTTATTGGTAGAGATGCCAGCGCAGTCAAATACCAACTCCAAGTTGACAGAACAATTGCTCAAGACTGCAGGTCACCACACAGCAACCTGTTCACCGCCTGGACTGATTACAAGAAAGCCTATGACTCTGTGCCACAGGCATGGATCATTGAATGCTTGGAGCTGTACAACATCAACAGGACTCTAAGAGCCTTTATAGGAAACTCAAAGTTTTGGAAAACCACCCTTAAAGCCAATGGCAAGACATTTACCACCATATATCGAGGGACCACGGGCCATGAGAAGGATCACCTGTGATTGAACAAGGTCCAGGAAATAATATTGAAAAACTGCAGAAGGTAAGAAGGCACTAAGATATGCAACAGTCAAAACACAAGACTCATTAAGTCTTCACTTCACCGAACCTCAGATTATTCATTGATTTTATCTAAATGTTCAGGTTTCTTCTTTTTGGCAGCTTTTTAAAACAAGCTACAAAAGGAAAAAAGAAAAAGCATCTTTACCAGTTAAAAAACAAGTTATCATGTACAATTTAGCAGCAGTTTGTTAGTGCTGGAGCTGAAAATGCTTCTAGTTTCAGAGTTCTGCTATCAAACCACAAGAAACGATTGAAATCACTGGCAATTTTGTGAAATAAGTAAAGAATAATGAGGTCTATAGTTCGGTAAAGACAGCTAAATTACAGGATCTGTGAAACGGCGAGTAGAGTTTGCAAAGCACAGTGACAGAACGAGTGACTGGATGGATCTGCAGGTGAAATGCGTTTCTCGCCTCCTTCAACTCCATCTTGGTGTCACTGAGTTACATCACCTCAAACACAAAGATGAGGGGGGGAGGAGCAGCAGCATGCCGTCCAATCACAGCCCGTTTCCTGCACGCTCACCTCCTCCAGCGAGCCTGCTTCTCTCCGGCTTAATAGCCTTTTTTGTTATTCCATTTTTTTTTCAATTAGAGTCAATTGACCTGACAGAATTGCCAGCAATTAAGTGATTTTTGTAATAGTCCTGGGCTAATTTGCTTTGGCTTGTCAGCTGTATTTTATGTCACCAGCCCCCCACCTCGCTTACTCTCTCTGGCACATAATAGCTTATAATTTCAAAATCTTTACCCTCCGCTTCCTTCTCAATAAATCGCAATTACAGGAAGTTGTTAGAGATGCCTAAACTCCCCGCCACCTCCACCCCTTCCACCCCCACAGCTTCACTTTGTGCCATTACAGATATTTTTACATTTTCTGTGCAACTGACGAAGCGGCAGAGGAAATGTATTTGTTTGCAAAGACTTAATGTAATCATGCTTCATGCGTGTTTGCCGAGTCCAACTCTCCTGGGCGCCAGCACACAGAAGTTTACCCTCTCCGCGTTGCTCATTACGGATATGATTCTTTGGCAGCTGGTCTTTGGACCGGAGTACTTTTTATTTCATTCTGAATGGAAGGTTTTAAAGTTATTTTACGTCCTGAGATACCAACGGTTTTCAAAGTGTTTCCAAAAAAAAAGGTGGTCATTCCCCACAGGGTCACCCTCGGGGAGTTTTTCACCCCTCCATCCGTTCGCCTCCCTCCCGTTTTCCCTCTTCATCCAGTCTGCTGCCACGCTTCAAGTCTCCTCATAAAATATGCAAATGAAACTCAAATGAAACACCTTTCTCCTTGCTCTCTGAGAGCATGAATACCTCCACACCCCAACACTAATCATCTCTGGATGTAATGACTCTAAAGATGAGCATCTGCTCGCCTCCATAACACACAACTGATGCCCCTTTTGCCAACGTGCTTGTATTTCATCACTCTTAAAAGCAAATGAGAGGGGAGGGCACATACAAGCCAAAATCAGGTTGTGTCCCCTTAACCTCTGTTCTTCTCTTCTGCAGATTACAATGTTTAAACAAAAACAAAAAAAAATCTCATATTTGCTTTTAGAAACAATCTTTAGACTCAACCAAATCTATGATGCATGCAGAACGTGAGTTCTTGAGTTCTTTAAGGACCCGTCACTTCTTGACAGTTCGGTTATCCTCAACTCGTCGTTTTTTGACATGCTGGCTGGTCTAATTAAATCACAGGTCCCCAACCTCCGGAACCGGTCCAGTACCAGGACGCGGGGCGCACCAGTACCTTAACCCAGTTTTGGTACCCTAACTCGGTACTGGTTCGCGTTCGGTACTGCCTCTGGTACTCATTTGGGTCTGGAACCACGTCTGGTACCGCATCCAGTACCTGGTTAGGGTACCAGTACTGGCCGCGTCCCGAGAACCAGTTCACGTGCTGTATCGCATCATGTACCACGTCTGGTACCGCATACCGAAGGCTGTGGACCCTTGATTTTACGAACAACCAGCACATCACAAAATGACAAGTTGGGGCACCGCAAACGTCAAAAAGTGACGCTTTCCATAACAAAGTATGACAGGCCCATTGTAAACACAAAGCTTGTAAGCAACATTTAAGGTGCACAAAACTCAGTTAAACTATATCCTAAGAACATTAACAACGTATATTTCACTTGCAAAGACAGAAAAATCCCAACGCTTGCACGCACAGAGCCGACTCAGCACGAACATGGACGCATCTCCCGTAAAACGTGCTTAATTACATTAAAGACTGCACAGTAAGAGCACTCACTCTGACACAATTTTAAAATGGGCAACTTGACTGAAATGACAGATATCTCACTCTGACAATTTATCCAAAACGAAATGTTTACTTAAACTAAAGCCATTACAGGAAGAATAAAAAAAAATGTTCAAACAAACACATCACACTCTTTTGGTCCTGTAGTTACCAAAAAATAGCATTTTTAATAAGGCGGCATTACATGAATGATCCTTAAAAAGATGTTCTTTAAATTTAATGACTACACACTATACTGACAGCTTTAGAATAAATGAGATAAGGCTCTTTAATCTTCAGGTCATGATTTCCATATATGTTATGAATGCATTAGTATAGGAGCACATCAAATAATCAACTAACAGCTTAAAGAAATGTGACAGATCTGCAGGAGAGCAGCACCAAGTTTCCATCTGATGATGTGAGTGGCAGTCACATTGATTTCTTCAGCTCACTCTGACTTTTCAAGTCTGTCTTGAAACTTTTCCGATTGGTTTTGAAAACTTCTTGCGAACAGAAAAGAAGAAGAAAGTTGAACTCGTCAGCCTGAATGACTTATAAATCTACAGAAGTGGGTGTTGGCTGAACAATGGGTTTTATCCAATTAAGTCAGTTGCTTTAACAGTGACTGTTATCTGTGAGTTTGTGTGGAAAAGCTCACAGCAGTTTCACACAGACACCAACTTTCTCCAGCGAGGAAGCCTCTCCTCGGTCCCGACTACAGAGGCGGCTGATGGACGGACGGATGTTTTGCACCCTGATAACTGTGTTTCCTCACAGAATCTCATTTCACCGAACATAAATGCAGCGATGCTGGGTTCTAATGGCGTTGCATGGTGTGCTTAACGCAGTCTGAAATGAATAACCCGCCACGAAGCTCATAGCCATTAGAAGCAGGACTCAAATGATCATTTGGGACGATGAACCCACTGACAGCACTTGTGAGATTATTGTATTATTGTTCTTACTTTATCTAAATCATACTAATGAGATCTGACACTTAGAGAACGTGTTGGAGTCGGAATAAGAGGAGCGTTTCAGCGGCAGCCAGGATGTCAGGGATACGGCTGCCCGCTGTTGGAAAACTGCAGACGACAGTTGTTCTGTGTGTGTACTTCATCCAACTTCATCTGAGCCACGCAGGAATTCCACAAACCAGCGGATCATTTTGTTGTTGTTGCTCATTGAACATTTTAGTTTCCAAGAACACACACACACTCGCTCGCAAACGGACTCCGGAGAGCAAAAGAGACGGATACATACATTCAGCGGGATCAACAAATAAATAATTCAGGGCGATGTGACAGCAGATGTTTTGGAGGCCGTGATTCAGCGGTGGTCTCGGCTGCAACTTTTGATCAGAAATTCAAAAACAGGCCCTGTGTGGCCAACAGACGGCTCTCATCTCACTCCTTCTGCCGCCCTCTCATCCCGGATACTTTCTGAGGCTGCTCCTTCTGGGGAGTCAAAGAGAACGCAGCCTGCAGCAGCAGCACCATGAAAAGGTGGAACATTCAAATCCAGAAACGAGGACGCCTCTTTGTGATGTTTAACATTAAACAGAAACACGCTTGGAGAAAAACACATCTGAAATCTATGTTGTTAACATAATGAGATTTCTCCTAAAAGCTTTCTGAAACTAAAATTACAATGAATACAAGTGGAAATATAAATGTAATATTTTAGTAAAAATTGCATTATGTTATTTAGCTGCAACTGTTGGCCAAAAATAAGAGTTGTCTTCTCTGAGAGTTTTAAAAAAGTGAAATATTTTGGAAGTTTTAAAATCAATTCAAGTACTTTTTCACAGAATATTTTCATTTAAAGGAGTCCCATTAGTGCTCCACAATTGGCCCATCCCCCATATCCATGCTTGGGAACCATTTGGTGGCTTGATCTAATTTGACTCCTTTAATGTTGAGTGTCGAGCATTAGTAGAGTCCGTATGCCTCCTTTTAATGGATTTAAACCCACAACCCTCCAGTTTCAGGAAAGACCCTCTACTCTAAGGCCACCGAGTCACACATTTTCTTAACCTGTTACCCTCAAGTTTCCATATGTCAGAAGAGCAAAATCAAAGTATATTATTTATATGTGCCACAAGTAAGGTCAAATCCAAATTATTCCTCTTTTCCTACCCCAGGGGTCTGCAACCTGCAACTCCAGAGCCACGTCTGGCTCTTCTACCCCTCCACTGTGGGCTCTCTGGTTAAAGAAAAATACAAAGCTTTTAGTTTATAAGAGTAACTGTAAATTAGAGTTAAAAAAAAATACCCAAAGTAAAATAACGTATCACTCTGTGAGCCTCCAGAGCACAGTAGCCATAGTGGTTTGATAATTGAGAACTAAATATTTTGACAAATCCCAGTGTTTTAAGTGTGCCTCATTGTTAAAAAAAACAATTATTTAGTTGGGTTTTAATTTTAGAAAGTTAAATGCATTGATTTCTGGCTAAAAAAAAACGCTAAAAAAATGTAAAAATTAAATGTTTTATTTCCATTTCTGACGTTACACTACCAACCACTAGATTTGATGTGACACAGGAAGTCTTTTATTTTGAAAGGAAGTCTTGTGAACCTTTATTAAAAGTTATAAACTGTTTAATATTTGGGGAAAAAAAATCTTATTTTTTTCTTAACGTTAATTTTATTTTTGCCAAAAAAATGTTTTATTGATATTTTACATAAAAATAACAACAACATGAATACAAAGTATAGTGTCTTATTTTTTAAAGGATGTGTGGCTCCTACTGGGTTGTGGTCAGTGAGAAATTGGCTTAAATGGCTCTTTAAGAGTTAAAGGTCGCAGACCCCTCTCTTACCCCTATGCCTTCTTCCTACCCCTCCAAATGTAGGGTTATATGAAGGGGTAGAGTTGTTTTTCTGAACGGGCTAACCTCCACCGCGGAGGGAAGAAAAGCAATCTGCCGCTAGGAGGAGAAGCACTCTTTTTCGTGTGGGTGTCCTCTGATGGACAGAAGTTTACATTTAAATGAATGTATTGATTTTTTGTTTTAGAATGACTTTCCTAAGTTATAAAACCAATATTATGTATTTAAGAGCACTAGCAGCTCCGTGCTGGCGTAGCTGACCGGCGACAATTGATGACGTAATCGAGTGGGAGTAATGTCAGCCCTTCAAACAGAAAGTTATGGAAAATAGTTTGTTTAGTTTCTAAGTGTGGGGCTAGGGAGAAGCCGTTGGGGTAGAATTAGGATTCAGCCTTTATGTAAGGTATAATGCCCGACGAAATTCGCATTATCAGAAATCAAAAGACGAGGCAGAAGTCTGAACCATCTGACATGAAGCGGAGGACAAATGCTTCCCTGAAGTCCGTTAATTTCTGATAATGGACACTTTGTTGAGCATTATCCCTTACTCAGCAACTAGAATACGAACTGACATTAAGGCCAGCGTTGTGATATAGAAAATTTGGGCAGTGTGACTTACTTTTTGAGTTGTTCATTATCACTGTATATTATTACTTTTTAATCCACACCTTGCAGCCAATCAGAATAGAGCATAGACTCGGACCATGGTATACTTAAGACCAATTTTAACCTAACAACTTGTGAATTCCTTACATTGTGTTCAATGGTGCCTTTCCGGCTTGTTTTAAATCCAGTGTTACATGAAATAAATGTCTGTAATCAAAGATTTACTGTTGTAAGGCCAGGAGTGATCATCACACCAGTGTGTTCGTTTTTATCTCAGGATTAAATCAGGTGATTGGATTTGTTATACATAAAACAGAAAAAAAATACAGATTAAAATACATTTCCATGAATCACAACTGAAGCAAAACGTCATTTTTTACTTTAATGGTTTTTCTCCATTTGTTACATCATTCTGTCAAAAGAGGCGGGAGCCCGGGGCTGTGTATGGATGGGAAGGTGGGGGTTGTTCGAAGGATGTAGTCATACTTAACTTGCAATTGATACCCCCCCCTCCAATTCCCACACACCACTTCCTCCAGCCAGGCCTTTTTCATACACGAGTGAACCATTCATATTCCATCTGTTCCAGCTCTCACTCTTTGGGGAGGCTGTCAATCTCCTCAAATCATGAGATGTGAAGAGGAGGAGGGGGGGGGCAAACAGAAGAAGGACAAAGACAAGAAAAATAAAGAGGGAAATGATGCAAAAACCTGCTGCTGAAACCTTTTAGAAAAGCCCGTCGCGCATAAGCATCTAACAGCGGCGACACAGAGGAGCAGCGGGGATGTGGAGGAATATTTCAGAAAATAGAGCCACTAAAAGAAAATAAAAACTTGGAGTCGATAAGGAATAATTGTAAAATGAAGCTGTAAAAAACACATCAAGATCCAAACAATCTTTATCTGTAAAACCTGCAGAAGCTTCCCGTGTCTGCTCAGCTTCGTCGCTGCCAGAGGAAAAAGCCTGAAGAGGAGGAAGCAAGAGATGGTTCTGCATGGCCGGCAGGCTGCACCGAGGCGACACATCTGTCGCCGTATTAACTTTCTGCTCTGTGGGAAATGGCTGTGAACGCTCACCGCTGCGGCCCGACTCCCGCCTCCTGCTCAGCTGAAAACGCTCCTCCACAGAGATCGACCTCTGCTGGTCCGCTGAGAGGAGCCCTCACCTTCCCAAATGCATCCGTCTTCCCTCCATAGCATCACTTTAAAGCTACAGTGTTTCAAATCTCTATTAGAATTGTGTAATAAAAGGATACATTCAAAATGTGAATTTAAGGAAATGTAGGAGCCCACAACTTATATATATATATAAACTTGTGTATATATATATATATATATGTTATTTTACTTTCTTAAAGATTTTTCCTTTACAATAATCAGCATTCATCGCAGATAAATGATTATTACAAAGCTTATTCTGCATTCAGAACAACCAATATGAATCGTTTTTTCTGAAAATGCTGATTTTCAAAATACAACAATGTCCAACTTGTTAGTTTATGAAATAATTATAAAATAAAATAATCCAGAAAGCCTCTCCACCTCTGTACCTCCTGTGATCTGCCATGTTTTTTATGTTCTAACAGGACTGAAGTTGGGGTGTGATGGTGTGTCCGTAAAATTTCGAGATTAGTTTCTGCTAATGTAGTCCACCTTTTTTTAACTGTCTGTGCTTCTGCTTGATGCAGTGCTATTCACGTGTTGTTCCTCTTTCCTACTCGCGGGAGCAGCAGAGATTTCAGATTGCAGGTGGATCGTCTGTGCTCCTGTTCTTGGCTGTGGACCACGCCTCTGGCTGGTCTTGGCTGTAGATCTCGCCCCCAGCTGTCCTCCAGTTCAACTAATCGCTGACCAGAGACAACAAAATGCATATTTTCCCCATGAATCAGCTGATCAATGCCGTTTTTTTTTTTTTTTTTCAGTGACAGTGTCACTAAGAAAAAAAAAACTGCAAAAATGGTCGATAAAAGAGAGAAGAAATGAGGAAAAAAGGTCGAAAGTTTAAAACAATGTTTTTTTTTCATTTGCAGCCGGCTCCGGCAGGGGAGGGACTTCCGGCTATTAATTTTCGGGTACCGTATTTTTTTCTCTTGGATGTCTCTGGTCACTAACATCTGAAAATAAAGGTGGAATACTGCACTTGAAATCTGAGGCAAATTTGCAATGTTAAAAGAGGAAGTGCAACAAAGTTGTTGGCACAATTTCATTAGAAAAGGCAGGCCGGTCTGCCACAGAAGAAGACACGAGGTGCTCTTTTACCAGGGAGACAGAATTAGTCTGACCACAGAGCAGGTTCAGGACAAACCTTCAAAATAAAAGTCTGGATCAGAAAAACTGCAGGAACAGGAGAATAGCAGGACAAGAGATGAAAGAAATAGAGTTTGAGAGATTAAAACAAAGAGGAAAGGTGATGAAGATAAGTGAAGTTAAATAGATTAAGAGCTCATGACCATAACATGACCGTATACACTTTTATTTATTAAAAATGGAGAGAAAAAAGCATTGTTTGTGAGCAAAGCTTTTAAAACTGTGGTAATGCTGGTTGAAATGTTGTGAACACTCATTAAAATGTATCTATTCTTTCTTAATTTTGTGTATTTAGCATCCAGAAATTGTATATATTTATGCCAAATGGGAAAATGTGTTACCAAAAAACATAAAAATAGTCAAAGATTCATTCAATTTCTGAAACTTTTTTTTTCTTTTTAATGAAATACGAAAGTGTAAAACATTTAGAATTTTTCAGTCTCTTTAACCACACTCCATAAACTGGCCTGCTGTCCATTAATCAGGTGTTTCTTACTCACTGGTCTCCTCTGAGCTTCGCCTGAGCGGCTGATCTCTAATGTCATTATGGTCACTTTGTCCAGGGAGCGGCCCTTAGCGCCTTAAATCAATAGAACCTGTTTAGCCATCAGTCTCTGAGGTACTTTTTTCTGCTGGCCAGGCTGTAGAGGATTCTTTTATTTGGTCTCTGGGGCTGAGATGGCCTGCTACTGCCAAACTGACCCAAGAGCCCTTTGGCCTCCTAAGCAGTAAACAAGCCCTCTGTGCTTAAGGTCCAGGGAGGGAGCCCTGAGGGACGCCGGGGACTGCCGTTTTCAGCGCCGAGCTCAGCTGCCAGGTTTTTTGTTTTTGTTGATGCCATTGTTGCTGTTGTTGTTGGAAGGAGTGGCATCTCTCCCTCCACCGCTGTCTCTTCCCCCCGCTCTCCTCCTTCCTCCATCTCCGGCCTGCAGGGAATAAAGAAGGCCCATGAATAAATGAAGATGAGCCAGGTAATTAAACGGCGTGGTGATGGCGACACAGATCCTGGGAGGATTTCAGAGGGACAGAGGGGCCACATGAGGCCTCGGCCCGCCTGATCTGTTATTAGCCCCTCCCTCTCTCCGTCCCCCTGGTCCCGCGGCTGCATGGCACGCAGATATGGCCTGATTGGCCTGCAGGGCACAGAGAGGAGGGGAGGCCTGGGTGAAGCTGGCACCCAGGGGAGGTGGAGGGAGAGACAGGATGGAGGGGGGTAGATTGAGCTCAGGCCTCACCTGTGGCCCCGGGGCCCCTCCCTGGATCCCTCCCTTGGCAGTCAGGTCACGCTGCGTGGTCCAAACACCCCCTACCAGGGGAGAAGAGGAGAAAAACAACAGCATGGAGGGAAGGGAGGTGTTGTGGAGAGGATGGAGGAGATGAGGGGAGATAGGGCAAGAACCGTAGGAGCACTTCCAGGGATTATGGCCTCACGCTGGCCCACTGGGGCGCAGCCTTGATGGACGTCTGCCTGGAAAGCAGTTGCCCTTTTCCAGGATGTGACGCTCGCAGACCACCTTCACGACACGCCGCCCCACAGCTGAGGGGGGCAGCAGTCAGTGGTCACTTATAGCACCGCGACACGCTGAGAGTCATACGTGTTTAAAGTTGGAAAAAAACCTTCTGTGATGTCTGTCTTTGCAACACTGTGGACACTATTCACTGACAGACCTCTCACTTGGGTCAGTTTACAGGAAGCTCTCAAAATAATGTCGCTGCAAACCAGACTTTGAAAAAACTCAAGAAAAAAACAAATACAAACATCAAGTTTTAGAGAGAAACTCAGGCGCCAAAAAAGAAATGTCAATATGGCCTCAGTGATAAAATCCTTAAACAGTTTGTCATGTTAGAAGGAACAAAAAGATCTTTTAGCACCTACCAGACTTGTTTTAATGCCTGAAAGGAAAAGTTTAAAACAGAGGAGATGTAATAGTTTAAAACAAAAGAATAAAAGGTTTTCATTTTAGGACATCTACTTCTTATAACTTGAAATTTAAATACATTAAAAGATTGAATTGAATAATAATTCTAACCAGATTAAAAAAAAAATAATTAAACACTATTTTAATTCCTGTTTTGGATCAAAAGTTGTAAAATAAATAGTATTAAACTTTTAACTTTCTTTTTTGCTGTGTAGATCTGGGAGTACATGTTTTTATTATTTAAACATAACAAACTGTAACTTTAAGTAAGTAGAAATTGTATCTTAATACTAAAGCTTGGAATATGTAAGAATAAAATGCAGCTTTTGTTTTGAATAATACATTAAGAAAGAAAGAAAACATGTAATAAATAAAATAAATCCATATAAAAGGAAGAATAAAATCTAATTTTCTGTTCCACCCAAAATCATCAAAGTTTCATATGAACAGTCTATGTGGGAAGTTTTAACCCTTGACTCACTGGTGAGTTTATCAATCAGCTTGTTAACAATGTCATAAGAATGATTCCAAATTATAATTTTCATTTAAATGACGTGAAAGTTTCAAAAGGGATTTTGAAATGTTGCATTTAAGACTAATATAACAGGAATTGTGACACATAACTGTGACAACCCTTGGAACATTGAAAATACTTTAGTGGAGCTTTGCCAGTTTTTTTTCCATCTCAAAAGCAAATCAAACTTTATCGATAAAGTTTAAAGTTTATCTTTTCATGCCACACAACTCAAAGTGCTTCTTAGATTTTTGTTTTGTTTTTACATACCTTTTGGAATTTTACATTTTTTATTTTTTGTCTTAATGTTTAACTTTTGTTGTGAATTATGTCATTTTTTTGTGATTTTTTTTATAGTATAAAACATTGAAAAGTACCACTTGGAACTGAGTTTTTTTGTACAGTTCAAGGTTCATAGTGAAATAAATCTGTAAAAGGATGGATATCAAGCATTGCAGCAAAATTATGCTCTTAAATTATAAGTCAAAAATGTAAAGTAGTTGAAAAGATTAAAACATGCTACTGTTTGCGGTCATAAACAAAGGCAACCTTGTTTGTCTTTAATGAATCTCGTGATTTTATGAAACTTTAACATTTTAATTTCAGAGGACAGTTCAAGTTTTAAGTCACTGATCAACTACTTTGGACAAATGTCAGTTTTTTGTTTCTGCCCTCCAGATACTTAACGAAATAGCATTTTTTTCTGGAATAAAACATCTTATTTAAAAGTTTCTTAAAATAAATTCAGATACATGGAAAAAATGATGCAGAATGGAACGACTTACAAAAGAGAGACTGAAATATCTGTTTGTTTTGTTATCATGGAAAATTCATGAAACAGTGTTCCTTTGAACTATAAAGTTTTTGCTTTAACTTCACACTCCAACTATTGTTATTGTTTCTGTTGTAAAATTTTTCCCAGTAGTTTTTTTTAATTTAACCAAAATCAAAAAAACTTTTTCTGCACAGCGGTGGGACCTCATTCGAATTTGACCTGTTGAGTTTTTCTTTATTTTTAGAGCAAGACGGCAGCTCAGACGCGGAAAAAAAAGACGTCAACGGATTTGTTTGTCTGCAAGTGGATGTTTCAGAACTGTAGAGGAGAAGGGAAACTTTGGCTCCGCCCATTGCTGCCTGAGCTTTTTTCAAGCACAGATTTTCATCTGATCCTCATCCAATCCGATTTGAGTAAAGAAATACTCAGAAACACATTTTTAAACATAAATGAATTCACACATGTGCTCCATCGTGGGAAAAATGCTACAAAAATATGTTAAAAGCAGCATTTTCTTTGGAGTGGGTCTTTAAAGTTTTCACACTTGAAGGAACTCAAAAAACATGAAACATCATTTAGTTCAAAGTCACCCAAAACTGGACTGAGTGAAGAGATATTTACTGTAAATACTGAAGTAACCATAAATTTGACTAAATGATATTTGGTTTCATTCTGATGTTATTACTGATCTTTTAATGCTATTTGTGTCCAATCAGGTTTGAAATATCATAATGGAGACTCTTCTAAAAAGAAGCTCCTGCTCCAGCATCGCGTTTCCGTGTAATTTTGAGAAAGCGATGGTTGAGGTGAACAGATGGATGCGGTGATGAGCCCCAGGGTGAGGCGCGGAGGAGCCGCTCCGGCTCTCAATGACTCACTGCACCGCCAGGACTCGTTCGGCGGCAGAACTGCTCCAGCATCAGCACCCAGGAGAGATCCCCAAACCTGCTCACTGTTTATTTGTTATCACAGCCTTCTCTGGACTAATTAGACAGGCCTTAACTTTGGTCCGGGGCCAGGTTTTGCCCCGGGGGTGGCAGGACCGGCTCCACTTACAGCCGCCGCGCCTCCTCTCCTCGCAGCCCAAGCCAAAACACGTGTCCTCCCAATGGCTTCTGGGAATTGGATGCAGTTGGGGCAGCAGGTAGAATGTTTTGTTTAGCCACGAGTAACACCCATCTGCCCCTGCACCCTCTTCATTCTTGTCCCAAGATGCTACTTGTCATCAGCGACCTGAAGTTCGTATGTAAACAAAAAACTTGCTCTAATTAACAGGAGGAAAGTGTTGTCTTGGGAACCGGAGGGGAGGGGCTTTTTGTTAGGCCAGGTGGCCTTTTGTGACTTGTGTCGCCTGCCGGCGTTGTTTTGTTTAACGACATAATCTCCTCTACCTGCGTGTGCGGGGGATAAATCTATATTTCACAAAGTGAAAACAACAAACGCAGATATCGGAGCATAAAAATCAAACACCGCAGAGAAAACATGCGAAGAGGAGGAGAAAAACAGACAATATCTGCCGTCCCAGTGGGAGAGCAGCCGTGTCCTCCTCATCAATGAAGAAGTGCAGAAATGCACTGATTACAGGAGGTTGGGGGGCAGAAGAACAGGTGTGCTGTGGACCCCCTCCCGGGACCACCCGACCACCCCTGGCTCCTCAGAGGGAGGGAGGGATGGGGCGAGAAGGGAAGAGCTCAGCTCATTAGAGAGAGTTTTCTTCTGTTAACTCACCCCCCCTCCTCCTCCTCCCCCCAGGGAGGTGGATAATCATCGCATAGGGACCAGCAGTCGGAGGAGATGAGGAGGAGAGACTCACTTAGCATCCGTCCCTCCCACCTCCGTGGATGAACCCAAGTGCACTCGTCTGATGTTCCCCAAACAAAGACCTGGAGTGGAACCGAGCTTCCAATCCGCAGCATCACTTCAGAGGTGAGTCATCAGAGCGTCGACATTAACCTTCAACGTTCAAGAGCTTTTAAATCACGAACTCCAATGAGGAAGCTCCGCCTCCACTCTGCTGCATGAGGCCAAAGGGTGGAGAGAAGAAGTTTTACATTTCACCAAGTCAGAAAAGCAAGAAAAGAATGCAGAAGCTGAAAAAATGTCAGGCGTTAGTGCAGAAGTCAGGTGTGTTTTAACAGAAGAAATTCAACAGCAATGTTCTCTGTTTAGAACATTTATTCCCACATTTATCAGACCCATTAAATAAAAAGGTTTCTGCTTTGAGGTTGATCCAAATGCTGAGAAAGTGAACGTAAACCTGGCAGAAAACGATTTATTAAAGACCCAATCAGATAATCGTTTTAACTATTTTTA
>NC_050533.1:3648568-3676533 GCF_002922805.2 Oryzias melastigma | reverse complement strand
TCTTAAATAGGCTGGAGTGGAGGTGATGAGTGCCGACAGCTGGGTCCAATTAGGATGTGGAGGAGGAGCGCAGGAGGACCATGACATTATTGGCATAGTTTCTCCTCATAAACTACGCACAAAGAGTAGTTTCTCCCAAAAAAAGGCTGAAAGATCGCATGAACCAGACATGCATGAAAACCGTTGATCTTGAAGAACTTTTGAAAATAAATAAGCCTGATCTCTTGATTTCATCTGTGTCTTCTATGGGTTTTTTCTAAAACATCAGAATTTTCTCCCCAAAATGCCACTTATAATCCAGAGTGATTTATGTATGGTTTTCTTTGTCTTGATGAGGCATTTTTGCGACTTGTACTCCGCAAAATATGGTAGTCAAAAATTAAAATTTAAAGAATAACCAAACTCTAAATCAACTTTTTTTTGTCTGTTGACTCCTATAAATGGGGCTTTAAAAGTGCTGTATGCTGGTTATTGCCATGTTTTTTTAGAAATTAAATGAACGTTTTTAATTCTTGAAAATATAGTCAAAAACCATCTGTGTGCTGCCCCCGACAGGTTGAAACGAGGCATTACAGTTAAATTTTTGTGATTGGTCAAACCTTGTAAGTTTCAGAACTTTCATGATCTGCAGCTCCAGTAATGATAACAGTCCAGCCCCCAAGCCCCGCCCCTCTGACTGGATTTTCAAATTTCGGCTGTGGGTGGAGTCAGCCTCCAACTTCCCTGTTTGGTTACCCTTTAATCTTAACATTCTTTTCATTTGTCATCCATCAGGAGAAAAATGCAAGAAAATACAATGAAACATTTTAAAAACAGCAAAAACACAATTTCCATCAGAATGGGTCATTGAAAACTTGAATCTTAGAGTTAATTTTAAAAAAAAAGAAGCAAAAGTGAAACAAAAACAAAAAAAACACTTGGTCAACATCAATCCAAAGTTTTAACCGTGATGTCCAACCACAGCAAAAAAAAAAAAAAATCTTCAAGAAGATCAAATTCAACAAAAGTTAGTGTGTTGTTTTGAGTTTCCAGAGAATTGTGAAGTTGTAGTGGTCAGACTGGTTAGTCAGTCGTTTTCTGAGCTGCTCAGAGCTGGCTGGGTGACGAGCTGGAGCTGCTTTTGACTGATTGTCTGCAGCCCAAACGGCTGATTAGCGTCATGTAGTGGTCTGCAGATACAGCACTTGACAAAGAAAAATAAACCACGTAATCACAGGCTTCTTTGCTGCTCCCCGTACTATTTCACTGTTATGACAAGTTAAGATAGCTTTCTGGAGGGTTCTAATTAGCACACATTAACCAAAACAAACAGACACAAAAAAAAAGAAAAGAAAAGGAAAGAAAGAAATGTCCTCGGGAAAGGGTTTTTTCTTCTGAGGAAATGTAATTTTTATTTATCTATCTTTATCATTCATGCAATATATATATATATTGTGTTTTGACACTTACAAATAGAAAAAAGAGGAGAGCAGCTGCTTTCACTTCCCCTTGTCCTGCTTTTTAAGTACAACTCCAGCTGAATTTAGCTCAACTATTAACAGAACGAAGGACAGGACATGAAGATCACAACAGGGACATTCATCAGGAGTGCACGCAGATCACTTCAGAGTTCTGCTGCAAAGTGAAGCATTCCGTGCAACCGTTTTATTCCAACATTAAGATGGCATTGCACTCTGCAGTAAACCACTCTGAGATCATTTAGAAACAGAACAATCCCGCTAAAACGTGGAAAATCGGCCTCGCAGCTGGGAATGGCGTCAAGGATCATTTCCACTTCCCAATGATTAATTTGAATTTAATATCTGAAAATCAAAACCTAATTAATTTAGATACAGTTCTGATGGTGCCCTGCTTCTTATACACATGTTGTTAATTAGATGTAGCGTAATGTTATCCCCGTCCTTTAATTAAAACAAAGGGTCCAGCTCGTGGGAACTAATGTCGGTACAACCCAGAACAGACGCTACCGTGACGCTTGGTGGGAAAGTGTGATTTGTCATTGTACATTTGAAAGATGTGTTTAGAAATAAACCTGAACAAAATGGCCTCACTGATGCAACTTTTGAGTCACATTCAAATAAAACCAAGAGAAATAGAAGTTATTAGACAATCAGAGGAGAAATGTGCTCGTTTGTACTTTGAGTTGAGGATTTCTAATAATAGGACAATTGAAGAAACACAAAACGATTCGTGGCAAATGCCTCTACAGCTGGAAGGGTAGGAGATTTGATAATGTTTAAATTAAAATGACCTCAGTCAAAACAAGACAACACACATTAAAAGCTCAGAGACAATTAAAAAATTAGCTAAAATAATTAAAGATAAATAGTATAAATAAGTTACATAAAAAATTAAAAACACCAGATAAAATAAAAGCAAAACAATCAAACAGTAAAACACTAATAGAACAGAGTCTCTTGTTATGTCAAAAGCCGGGTAATAAAAATAGTTTTTAAGAAGTTTTTGAAACCAAATACAGACTTTATTTATTCAGCTATTTTCACACAACACAAAGTGCTTTACAGTTTTCATACAATTAAGTTAAAAATGGAATTTTAAAACACATACAATGCCCTCAACACTACTGACCCCTCGCACACAAAAAAATGAGGCATAAAATGACACATGAATAACAACAGATTCTCACTCCCAACCCGTCATATGTGGACGTCTGGTTAGGACACCCTACGCATCACTTTTTGACATTTTGGATTTCCCAGACTCGTCGTTTTTCAACGTGCTGGCTTACCATTAAATCAGGTGTCCCCAACCGGTACCGGTCCAAGGGTCGATTGTTAGGGGAATAATGAATATGCTAATCAGAGGTACCCAACCCTCAAAACATGGACTGGTACCATAAATCCGCATTCGTTATTCTGGACGGTACCGTGTCCCAAGGGTTGGGGACCCGTGATTTAATGGGAACGGCCAGGACGTCAAAAAACGACGAGTTGATAACACAAAAAACCATCCAAAAGTGCCACGGAGGGGGCTCTATACGTCCATAAATGACGAGTTGGGAGTGAGAATGTGTAGTGAAAAAAACTCAGTGTAAATACAAATGGAAAACTGAAAAGGAAATCTAGAAGAAACCAAACAAATCAGTTCTAAATTTAGCCTGTTGTTTGCCATCTTAAATGAAATTCCAGTGAAAAACTTTATTTTACGAACACGCACGTCTTCAAAATTATGTTTTTTTCCACAGCCAGATTGCTCCAGAAAATGAATTCTACTCCTGATTTATGTCTTTCCTTTTAGATAACACAATAGAGGGCTTTGAATGGAACATTTCCTCCATTGAGAAGTCCATAATATTTCCGTCATCCAGTTCGACCAACGACTTCTGGAGATACAAAGATGTGAGAAGTTTGCTTACATCCCATCAAGCAGATTTTTGTGCACAGGAGCCACAAATTGCGGCTTAGAGGATGTGTCAAAGTCTTGATCTAAAACATTTACTTTTCTCTGTTCTCGAATAGTAGAACCGTTTTTTGTGACGGTAAATTATGTGATGTTAACAAACACTCCTATAAATAATAAAGATTCATGAAAAGAAAAGCATGCAGTACAAATAAAATGTTCCATTTGTACATTTCTGATCAGATTTGAAATGCTTTGCACCAGTTTGTTTTTTAGCTTTAGTGTTTGCACAAAACATGTAGAAATTCTTGGATTTTGTTGTTTCTCGTCACACAGAAAAAGTGTCTTCCCTACATTGATCATTCTCCACCACAAATGCGGTGTTTAATTGGTGGGTCATGCCTTTGCCATGCACTGTCACTCTGCTGGAAACGTTCGTCAGGAAAAGTAGAATATTATTTTTACAACCAATTAAAAGTTGAAGAACTCCATTAAAGGAATTCTCCTGTCTGAATCCAAGCAAAACAGCTGAAATATTAGTTATTAATTGATATCCATTCAGCGTTGCATTAATTTGGGAAGAAGGTAAAACAAAGCGCAGAGCTGCAGACGAATGTGTTGGTTTGGTTCCAAACTCATTTGCAGGCTTTGGAATAATAACATGAACTGCAACTACAGATAATACATTCATTCTTTTGGTGAAGTGTAACGGTGTCTGCATTTTTCATCATCAGTGCTGCACAAATGAACATTAAGGTCAAATTTCTCACAAATGAAGAACAGCATTAAAAGTCTTAAAAACCATTATGAATAAAGCAAAGCGTCTTTCAAAAGATGCCAAAGTGCTTTGCATCTCTGTAATGCACTTTGAATTATTGCCTATGTGTGTTAAGGCTATGATACACATGAAGCTTCTTAGTTTTTCATTATAAGTTGGCATTTGCGTTCTGAAACGTAGCTCTGCTGAAGTGTTGCTGCTAACAACAATCTCTTTCAGTTTCTTTGAACATTTGGATCTGAGCAAAGTTATGTTGCAGATTTCTTCAAAATAAAATAAATAAATAACTTTACCTCAAACATACATCTATCAGAGAATCCCAATGATAGAAGTCCTGTTTTGGTTGAACTCATATTAAGCAGAGGTGTGGGGATCAAACAAGACTGGACTGGTGTCACCAGTTTGTCACTGGTGTGGTTCAACAAATTAAAGGTCAGGCGTGTCAACCAGTCCTTTGAGGATCTCCATCAACATCTAACCAAATCTCGCTCAGCTCCCCAGCTTCCTTCTCTTCCCAAAGATTCCATCTATTTGCTCTTATCTTACTCCTTCATTCTTCCTTCATGCTTCCTATTCTTCTCCCCTTTCTGTACTCAGACGTTCAGAGAAGCTGGCTTATCAGGACGGGGGGGGGGCGACGACAAATCAAAAAGGCATGATTTATTGATCACTAAAAGTGATACCGCTCATTAGCCCCCCAAGGGGACTTCAGCATTAAGCAGATGATAAAATGTCACACACCCTTACCCCGCCCAGTTTGACCAGCTCAAGCGAGAGGAAAAAAGAGAGATAAGCTCCACCCCTTTTAGTATTTTAGACCCAACTATGAAAACAATCAAAAGATAGGACCAATGTTCCCAAAATGTAATAAATGTTACTTTCCAAATAGCTTCTATGGGTATTTCAATTCTCTTGTTTTTTGTAAAAGTTTTATCCATAAAGTTCAGTTGGATCCACAAATGGATAAGAATTCCAGGTAAATTGATTTGAAGCTCAATAAAGACGCTTGTGTCCCTCCGTCCATCCGGGGCCATTGTCCACTTTAGGTTACTTCAGTTGTTTTGGTTCCATGAATTAAGGTGTGAATTGCTGTGACACCACCTGGCGAGGAGAATCAAGGGTGCAGTGGATGTGTTAGATAGGTGATACCTGGGTCCTCCTCTTTATTTAATGGAGGTTTTTCTAGTGTAATGTGGTTGGATCTTTTTGGTTCTGGTTATTCCCCTTGAAAGCCTTTGGAATAAGAGGAGAAATACATTTAAAAACACAAGAAAGTGGGTTCCTTTTCTAAAACATTAAGACCAGGATGACTGGAAAGCTGTACGTAGCCAGAATGAAACCCAGAATACGTTTTTTGCTGAATTTCTGGGTCTTGACTTCGAACTAGATACAACTAAAAACTAAAAACGTGGATTTTTAGGCAGCACAAATGTTCTGTCTGAAGTTTGGATTTGGAATTCAGATCCTATCCGGTTCTTAGTCTCTGTAAATAGTTTTTTAAAACTGTTGTCTGTAGGTTTCTGGATAAAAACATGGACTGGTGTTGTTGTTTGAAGTTGCACAAACCTGCAGCAGGTGTGCTTGTTTGCAACCTCACACCAATTTGTGCAACACACACCTGACTGTCATCCGAGTGTTTGAGGAATAGCACACTACTAGGACTTCGAATTACTTGGTCATCTTTGAGTTTCACATACTTTCACTCTACCATTTTTTTAAAGATGTTTTATTTCTTTCATGCACTGGAAAAATTATTGTTGGGGTTTCATAATTAAAAAACTATATTTTTTGAAGTCTCTGTATTGCATAATTTTTAAGTATTTTTGTTTCTTCAATGCATCGAAATTCTTTTAAATCCTGACAAAAATTCAGCCCGGAAATGCAGCTAGCCAATGACTTTATTAGGAGACAACATATGAATGTTAATAAAGAGAATAAACTACAATGGTTAGTTCACAAAATCTAACTTGAAAGTGATGTCTTTCACTGTACGCTTTCACAAGCTAAAGAAAGGTACAGTATGTGCACCATACACCTTAAAGTCTGGACTTTCTCTCCAGCCTCCCACTGTGTGGTGGACAATCCCTCATGTCCGACTGTGTGCGTGTCACTGCGAGGAAGGGAGGGGCTCAGAGAGGCCTCAGGATGGGGTGAATAGATGCTCCATCACCCAATGGCCAACCTCTCACAATGATGCATGAAGCCCGGCAGGATGCAGCGCATGGACCTCTGAGACCCAAAAAAAAAAAAAAAAAAAAATCCCCTTTCAAAGACATCCACACATGCACGCACACACCTGCGGCATTATGACCACTTCCAGTCATCGCAAGTGGAACTGTTTGCAACACAACGCAGTTCAAGTTTATTTAACTTCTGTTCAGATATGAAAACTCATTTCAAGAATCTAGATTTTAAGAAACACTTTTAAGATCCAGCTTGGCGTCATCATGAGTGTTTTGAATCTCTCATCTTCAAACTCCCTCTCCTGGATGACCTAAACAGGGTTTATCGGGGTCTTGTTTGTGCCCAGCAAGCAACATAGTATCCCATGCATGTTTGTTCTTATTGCACACCCACAGCCTCATTGATGTTTTTGGCGGTACTACTTTCTAGCAACCATCTAAACCCAAAGACTCTGAATGCCAGATTCACCAAATGTCCAAAGAAGCCCCTATAACCCACTTCAAGCTTTCTACATGCCTTAGCCAGTTCCAGCTATTTGTCCTTCTGTTCCAGTTTTTCCTTTATCTTGCAGGGGACAGTGATCTCCAGCAACTACCATCTTAATTAAGACATAACATCGGCCTGGCCTCAGCACTGTCCTTGGAACATGTTCTAGGACCTTTAGCTGAATCCAAAGGTCTATAACTGCCTGTCACGCCATGGGTAGAAGCCTGGTTCGGGGCTCACGTCCTGCCTGAAGTTTCTCCACTACCCTGACAAAAGAGATAACAAAAGACCCTGTCTGGGGTCAGATGTTTACCTTGATGATTTGCAACTCAGATGGTATCCTATGGTGCTACACATACCTTCCCTCTTCAAGGCTATTACGGTAGCAGCTCAAGAGATCTTCCAGAGATCCCCATCCTGGATACAAAGGACAAGCAGAGTTTGAAAAGACTTCAAGAATATTGCACACTAACTGGACATTGAATGTGTTTCAGCCTGGTTGACTGCTTCTTGTTCCTGTTCCTTCATTCTATTTTTGATGGCGTTGCCTGTGGAAGAGATTCTAGTGTCTGAAGAGTCTCTAGAAAGCAAAGTCACCTTGGCCTTGGAGACTTTGAAATATTTTGTCAAACAAGATACCGCTAGAAAAAACTGACATGACGAAGGACCAGTAAAACATTTAAGATTTCTGCAAGTAAATTTGGAACTTTTGCAAATCTGACAACAGAGGAAACTCAAAAGATGACTTTTAAGAGAGCAACACATGAGGAGCAAAGGAGATATGGTTTGTTAACAACAGACAATCAAGACTTACTGTGACATAAACCTTGAATTATGACCATTAGAAATAAAGTGGGTGACGTGTTGATCTTATGCTTGTCGTTCCTCAGTTTCTTTAGCTGAATTTTGCATCCATGGAAGGAGCAATGAAGTGGAAAACCGCCAATGAAGACTTAAGTAAATACTTAAACTGCTCAGTCTGTGGGAACACGTCTGTAGTTGGAGGAAGCAGTGCTTAAACCAGGCCGCAGAAGGACTAGTTTGTGCCGTGTAAAACGTTGCATATAAAGAGCCAAATTAAAGCCAACATGGATTGTGGAAAAAAGTGCCATTAGAGTGGGCCATTCCTCCGCGAACACATGTCGGAGAGCACGCAGTAGCTTGGCCAGCAGGCCTTTAAATGTTTTGTAATGACATCCGTGGTGAGTTCTCCATCTGCCCTCCATTCACAAAGCCTCTTCAAATAAATGCTGGGAATGAGGAATTCGACTTCCACCTACTTCTGTTGATTTGGCACGCCGTAAAATAGAGCTGGGAAAAACTTCTCTTGCTCTGTTTATGTGAGCTCTGGAGATGCTTGGCCTTAATTATATCATTTCCTAATAATGAAAGTGTGCGTGCGTGTTGGCACTGCAGCGTCTGCTTTCACATGTAGATGGAATGTTACAAGCTTGTGGAAGTGTTTCAATCCGTGTGAAGCCCAGAGGTCAGCGATGGTGGAAAATGTACTTTTAGTTACATTTTTATGAATCCCTGCTAAATATTCACACTGAATAAAGTTATTCACAAACTTCAGAGATGTTTAAGCCTCCATACAATTGTCCAACTTCAGATATTTAAATGGAAACATTTGGCATTGGGAGATAGTAACTTTAAAACTGTTATGCTATGGAAATAATGAGCGTGTATTGCAAGTTTTAAAATGTGGTGAATTTGGGTTCTTGAACGCACTTTTGCATTTGGTGTTCATACTGAACTGTCGCTACCTGACACTAGTGCACATGCACTAGTACATGTGAGCACATACTCACAGTTGAGTCTTGAAATCTAGAAAATATTGTTCCAGGCTTTTTTTCCTTCACAGGTCTTTCCTGATATATGAAAGACTTGGTGTCTTATAATTCCAGCCGGTCATAAACAGCAACTATTTGTTCCTTTCCAGGATCAATTTTCAAACCGCTGGCACTTCTGTGATTTCAAAAGGAAGATACCCATACTTCACTTCTCCATTCAAGTCCCTGATGGGCCAAACTTTCAACACGTGTGTAATCGCTGCATATTTATAAAAACTTGCAAAGCAACATGTGAACGCAACAGTTTTTAATGCAGAGTCCCGAAACTGAGATAAATGTTCCTTTGCATAGACTTTTTAATGAAATGCTTGCTTGTTCGCACTGGGCTCATAGACCTGAGCCTGCTATCATTGGATGATAGAGTTAAGTCACTTTCAATTATGTTGGTGGTATTTTAAAATTTCACAAATCTATATTTTTATGGCAAAACTATCAATAGAATACTCTGAGTTGGTATTAGGGTCCTGACTGAAAATTCTGTTGAGACAAGACATGCTAGAAGGCTGAAAATCTTACAAAGAAATAGAACAGCTTAATTCCATTGGTAAAAGATTTCAAGACAGTTCAACTTGAACATGATGAAAAGCATATAACTTAGTAAAACATTGTGTTATTAATTCTTAATGCAATGTTAGTTAAGTAAACTGATTAATTAATTCATATTTTTAAAGCAAAGTTGAACAGTCAATAGATGCTGCAGGAGCAAAAAATGCACAAAAAAAAAAACTTTAGATTTGAAGGATTCAAACATTTATATTGTCATTCCAGTGGACAAATTAATGTCACTGGCATGAGATTGGAACTCAGCTGAAAGAAGAAACATGCAATATGACAATTTACAATATATACAACACAATATTCTACTAATAATTGCAAAAAATAATTGTTTTATTGTTAAAAAAAATACCACAAATACTCAAATTTGAATTAAATTATTCTATTAATATGCACACACAGAAAGAAACACAATCAGGACACATCAGTCACCCAGAGTTCATACAAGTTACATAAAAACATAAAATCATAATAGTTCAAGTTGCTAAATCCATGATAAAGATGACAGTAATATGTAGTAATAACTAAAGGTTCTTTCCCTTGTTTACTTTCATATTAATACATATTTTTGAACATAATGAAACAGGAAAAAAAACATGTAAGAAAGAACTACAAGGAATTAATCAAAACCAAAATGTCCAATTTCCTTCAAATTGTGATTGAAAGAAGTTAAAAAGTACATTTGGACTGAAGGTCATGTTTTAAAGAAATGTTTCTAATTGTTATAGAGTATTTAGCTGCTGGCTTTGCAAACCGGAACACTGAGTTGGTGCATTAGTTGAGTCTCAGGCAAGACATTGAGTGCCCAGTGCAAAAGCACCTGACTGACTAAGACTCCCAATTTAGAATGATAATTAATTTGTGACTTCAATTCTTATATTTATGTGAAAAAAAAAATTGAAAATATTCCAACATCGTTCTCAAAAAGTACTTTTATATCCACTGTTTCAATCATCTTTGTTCTGCTGAATAACTCTTAGTGCTTTCCTGTTACAGGACAAACTCAGTGGAAATAATTTTCTTATTTCCTTTCATAATTATAGTATGGCTTTTGACATAGAAGAGGAAATCTTTCAAATAGCCCAGACTGGAAAATAGTAAAATATTCTTTCTTTACTAGAATAAAAAAACGGACATTATCACACTGCTTAGAGGTGTGAGAGAGAAACCGAGTGCAAAAAGATGCATTTATTTGGCTAAGTGGTCAACAGACGGAGTGCTAAAGGCCTTGATGTTCCCCTCACATGGTGTTTAACAGTGCCTCACAGCCGCCAGACGCCTGGTCACTTCATCCGCCTCCAACTAAAGCAGAACGCACATTTGTGATTCAGTCTGTGCAGAAAGCTGCCACTTCCAGGATACTGGCTGTGGAACTTTGTTGTTTAGTTGAGTCTGAGGGACATTTGCATACTCTTCACTGCAAGGAGTTACAGGAAAGTGGTCCAAACTAAAGAGTGGATTTTGGGGAGCTCTTCTTTTTGTCTGTAATCTTGGTTGGTGCTTTGTTTCAATGGATTTGAAAGAAAAAGGATTCTTGTTTTTCGCATGTTTTACAACTTTTTTTCCTCCAAGAATTTCTTTTGTTTCTAAAATTACAAAATAAATAAACTGATAACATAAAATAGAAAAAAATAAAATCATTGTTAAATATTTTAAGAAGACACAAGTAAAAATTAAGACTTTTTTGGTAAGTTCAACATGTGTATTTTTTAATTTTTTCTTGTGTTCTAACTTATTTTTTTAATATTTGAGCTGACACCCTCTTTTTTATTCTGAAAATTCCAGTATTTACTCTGGGGTCCGCTTTTGTTACGTTCACCTGATCTATGACACATGTTCTTGAACATGCTTTCGGCATATGGTGTTCACATGGACTGTCTCTATACTTGATAACAGCGTATGTACCTGCAGCAGGAGGAAGGTTGGTGCTAAATGTCGAAGTGATGCTAATCTCATAAACCTTTTCCTCTCATAACTCTATTCTGATATATGAAAGACTTAGTGTCATATATTCACAGTATTATTTTAAAACCCATGCATCACTAGCACACCCAAGTTCCTGATTCGTCAAAGTTTAGCTAGTTTATCTTTCAGGGTTTGTTCAACGTGAGTTTTGAATACCGAAGACTGAAACAGGCATTTATTGGCCTGTTTGCACAGTAGAGGCCGGTGAACGTAGCATTAGAGTGTTGCCAATCACAGTCTCTCTGAGTCTGAGTTCTTCTTGTCTTTCATCTACCATTACCTGTTCTCATTAGTGGAACACACCTGAACCAGGTATCAGCAGAAGACGGACATCTCAGTGTTGTGTTTGTATTGTCTCTGGTACAGTTTAAGTTGAAATCAAGTCTCGTAGATTAGATGGTTAGTGTTGTAACCTTAAGACAGTTCTATCGTTTACCTTCATGTTAGAGACTCTGGCACAAGGATTGCCAGCAATGTAGTCTATTTAAGTGCAAGTTTCAATGAACCAAACTAACTTCCTTTTGAGATGAGTCTAACATGATGGATATGTTAATACATGTAGACGCATCCCAGGGAATCGAGCAGTGGTTTGTATGGATGTTTTATTGGATACTGTGCAGGTGTTGAGGACAGGTTCCACAATGAAGACATGGATTTCTGGAAAGAAAGTATCTCGGTTTATATGAGATGTCTGGAATAATGCCTATCTAGTGTCATTTGACAGTTAAATATTCATCAGGACTATTTACAACCCATTTAAAAAAAATCTTGAGAATATGCACTATTATGCAATTATAATTGTATATTTCCTTACTTTTGCCTTTGCGTTTATAATCATTGGTGAGATTATATTATAAAAGTGTGACATAGGCATCAGTCCTGTTGGGTATTCCAATACACACACTGCTTTATCATTCTTCACTCAATAAGACACAGATAATAGAGTAAACCTTGCCACTAATAGTATCTACTACAGGGGTGTCCAAAGTCAGTCCTCGAGGGCCAGTGTCCTACATGTTTTCCAACCATTGAAGCTTCTTATCGGCCAAACACCTGATCAAGGTAATCGGCAGCAGATAAGCCAGGAAAACCAGCAAGAGAGTGGCCCTCGAGGTCCAACTTTGAACACTGCTGATCTATTAATCAAAATTATGGTCCATCGTACCTCTTATTGAAAGTTGATGACCTTGTTCTCATCCTGTCAGGACTCAACCCCATCTCATCCTGCAGCTATTAGCAGATGCGGATCACCTGTGTGCTCTGCTATTTCAGACGCTGCCACACCACTTTCAGGACCAGTTTGTGGTCATTCCTCCCGTGTATCTGGTGGACCTGTTTTGCCTGTTCTTGCCTCAACTTGACTCCACCGCAGACGTCTTGGACCTTCAGACCAGCATTTCGCCCTCCGATATGTGTCTGTCAGCATACATTCTCAGATACTGTTTTCTGCCTGCCTCTTCTAGATTTCTCCACCTTGACACTCTTGGTCGCCCCCTACTGTTTGGAGGACTTTAGTTGTTAAATAAACTGCTTTAATATCTCCATCCTGAGTCATTGCATTTCAGGGTCCACTTTCACCTATCAAACACATCCATTTCTAGAGCTGCTATTCAGAATGGAGGGTAATACAGTATTAAAGCCTCCCCGTTTACTGTTAGAAGATAGGGTACACCCTTGAAAGTTTGCCAGTTTTTACGAAGCCACAAAGAGACGGACAACCGCTCACACTCGCACATCAGGGACAATTTGAGCCACGAATTAACCTATACTTTGTCCTCATTTACACTTATAAATTCAACATTAGGAACCCAGCGTTTGTCTTTTCACTTCCCCTTTGTCTGCATTCCTATCTAGAAATGATCCAAACAGAAGCAGCAAAGGGTAGAAGGCAGGTGGAGAAGCAAGGCTGTGGTGTAATTTATGTATTCCGGTATCACACTGCTAACAAAGTGTACACATGCATGCGCACACATTAGCATAAAGGAGCTTAGCATATGATCTGAACACTTTCCTGGATGCTCAAGAAGACAGAAAGAGAGCGAGTTAAGAGGGAATAAATTAAACTCTTGCTTTTTTCCTGAGATGACGACATGCTGTCAACAACCAGCCGCTTCAGCCTGCACCCACCCTACTATGAGTCGCCTCATAATCCCTCTTAACACACTTGTCTACATGTGCTTTCATGCACTGTCTGGGTCTTTGTTTCTTCTCTGGTTTGTTGCAGCTCATCATAGAAAAGCAAATATCAAGGCTGCAGGGAAAGCTTAAATATTTTAGACAATGACTCACCTTCCAAACCAACGCATGTGATTCCACCCAAAGGTATTATTGTCTGTTTATGTTGATGAATGGGGGATTTGCAGAGAGAGATCTTATGTTATCCAATACATGTTTAACTTTTCTCTCGTAAGCTCAGTTATTGTCTCTATTCTGTCTCTTTTCAACACGTCTTATCCTACAGAAATGCAACTTTTGGACGTTTGAGGTAAACTAGAAATCAACATTCTGTTCTCTTATTTAAAAGAAAGCCTAGAACCTATTATACAATTGTTTATTTAACTACATTTGATACTAAGACTACGGTCACATATGTCAAAATGCCAGTACGTGGCGACCTAAATGCCAGTTAGTCAGCAAAGCCAGCAGGTGGTCACATGATGGCATTTGTAATTGGGCGGCAGCAATCAAAATTTTTACACGCCGCACAGCAGCAAAAAATAATAGCTAAAAACACTTTAAATGATAGCTGAAAACGCTAAAGTTGAAAGCTAGCTAAAATATCAGTAAAGTGCCAAATTATCCCAGAAATCTCTGAATAAATAATTCTAAATTAGCCAAAGCAGCTAGCATGTAGCTGAAATATTATCTAAATGCCAAATTAGCCTTAAAAGACTGGAAAATTGTCTAATTTAGCCAAAACAACTAGCATAAAGCTAACATATTAGTTAAACTCAATATTAGCCTAAAAAAATGAAGAAAGCCTAAATTAGCTGAAAAAGCTAGCATTTAGCTGAAATATTAGCCGAATGCGCCTAAAAAACTGGAAAGGTGTCAAATTTAGACAAAACGGTTTGGGGGGCGGGGAAAATATGTTGGAGGGCCAAATCCAGTCCACGGGCCGTGGTTTGGAGACCCCTAGTATAGGATAACGTGAGGCTCCACCCACCACAGATCTGTCCAGGACTGTCTCCAGTCAGCACTCCAACTGAGAACTGAGTAACATAAAAGTTTTGAATTTATGCGAACAAAATAATTCAGCACTTCCTGGTTCTGATGGGCCACAGCATCAAGATATATTTTATTATCATGTATGGTATTGTACCTCACATCCTTAATACACTATATTTGACATGTTTGTGTAAACTGGGAGATCGGGTTTGTGCAGCTGAAGAATGCCAAACAAAGAGATGCAGAGAATCAGGAAGAAGGAGAGAGTGGTGATGGAGGAGTTAGGAGGAGGTCTGCAGGGACATCATGGGTGAGAGACAGACAGACAAAAGAAGAAGAAGAAAGACGAGGCAGGATGAGGAAGTGTGCAGAAGGCAGACATGTTGGTCCGTGTCCCGGTGGATGCTGTGAGTCGGCGGTGCAGCTTAGCAGAACCTGTGCTTAGCACCGTGTTTACATTAATGAGCTCAGAGCTGCTCCACGTCTCTGAGCACGCTCATGCAGAGTCAGGTTTACATCAGCGGTCCAACGTTCACTTCCTGGGGATTCACCCCGACCACGACAACAACAACAAGGACTCACTTTAACCTGTAAACCTAAAGTCTGACAATCACAGAAACTTTTCTGTCCTTTTCTTCATCAAACGCTAAAGTTTCCATGAGAATTTTACCACATGGAGAAGCTGGATCCAAACTGTAAATAAAAAAATAATCATTTGAAAATGTTTTTAATATTAATTAGATTAATTATCAATTGGCCAAATTTATTGCCATGTCACATACACATAAATATGAACAAGTGAAATAAATATCACTTAGTGAAGTTAAGAAGAATAAATATTTGGTCCTTTTGTATGATGGAGTCCATTTTAGAAGCAAACATTTTTCTTTTTAATTGTGCCTTTAAAGTTGTAATTTTATTACTTTAAATCTAGTAATATTACTTTTTTTTCTTATTTTTTTTGGTGGCCCTAAAACTCTGTCATACTTTTGTATTTATTTATTTTGAACAGAAATCACCATCAAACTATTTCACCGTAAATCCTTTTTTAAATATTTATTTTAACATTTCATTCACAAATACAAGCTGAAAGTCATTCTCCTGTTTTATGATTGTATTTCATAGTTCTTAACTTGTAAACCTCTTGTTTTCTGCCTTCTTTATGGCATGTCATTTCTTACCCCCAAAAGTAAAAAAAAATCACCAAAACTATTTGAATAAAGAAAAAATAAAATAAATCTACTTAGTCTGGAAACATTTCTGAAAAACAACTTTGATAAATAAGTTTGAGACCTTAGAAGCAAAATGTTAGACAGGTAAAGCATCCAAAGCTGTGTGCAGTAATTCAAGTCCTCTTAAATACCAATAATGTCCAGCAAAAACTTGTTTAAGAGAGAGAATGTTATGAGAAATGCTAAGCAAAAAACTAAAGCAGTGTCTGAAGAGTTTGGATTTTTTCACCTGTTGAGTCAGTCAGTGCTGTTTCTGTAGGTGTGTGTGTGGAAGGTAATGCAAGGATCACACTCTCATGGTTACCATCATCTTCCTGTTCACTGCTGGACCTCATTTGTGGTTATACAAGAAGAACAACTATTGCTAACATAAACAACAGCAGGAATCCACAAAAAGTCATTTATCTTTAGGAATAAAAGCCTGATGGTTTTAGGAATTCATTCATCTGTGATTTTCAGCTGTGAAACAGATTCAGTTCTTTTGGACTCAAAGAATGACTTGAACTTTCATTATTGTTCCTGTGTGGAATCTGAGAGAGCTGCTAACTGATTTGAGAAGAAAAATAACAGAACAGAGACTTTGTATTTTACTGATCCAGTAACCAGATCATTTACTTTGTTGAGTCATTTTCTATATCTAGAGAACAAAAAGCTGGATGTCTTGAGGCATAAATCCTTGAAATAATTTTACAAAAACAAAAAAAATGCAGATTATTTATGTTTGCTTTCATAAAAAAAATGTTTTCTGTTCATTTTTTGTGGAAGTGGATCTAATTTTAAGGCTTTAAACACTAAAAAGCAGCATTGTATCAGTACACTGTTGTGTTTTGTGACACTCGTCTCTTTCCATCAATTATTTAAAAAAAAAAAAAGTTATATAAAAAAATACCCATGATTACCCACCACATAGATGATTACGCAACTGAAATACAAATTTATCTGGAATTTGGATGAATTTTGTCCATTTTGCATCTATAAATCTTACAATCATCCATGCAACACAAGAAGAATAATAAGTCTTATTCAAGCTTTTCTGTAATTTATTGTTTGTTTAAGCAATTAAGTATTTAAACTGTACTGAATCTTTTTAGGACAAAAGTTCAACTTCGATAAAGTTTGCTGACATCCTATTTTATTGGCAGCTGTTTTAGAATTCTTGCATCATATTGTGACCAAATCCCACGTTTTACCAGAGATCCATCTTCTGCTAAACAACACTCCAAGAAAAAGTACAATTATTTATCTCTTTTTTTAATAATTATTTGTTTTTGGTAAGAATGCTGTCCACTATGAGAAACAAAAATCTGTGTACAGTATATTTTTAAAAAAATACGTGGTAACATTCTGATTTGTTACTATATAAAATATCTTAAGGATTTAAAATAAAACTTATAAATAATTTGTAATTAAAAACATAATGTACAATAAGTAAATTATAATACAGCAAGAAAAAGAAGCTTTATTCCTTTGTCCACACTTTCTTCAACATTTTAGCACAAAGTCCAGCCGCTTCCTCTGCAGTCACTAATTAAAGTTTACGAGAAAAAGCTCCAGATTGAGTCTCAGATGGAATTTCCTCAGCGAGATAAAGTTTTGTCCATTTTAAGAATCAATAATCCGTTTATAAATATGTTATTAATAACAGAGTTAAGCCGCATATATATTTCATGGCAGAGGAAGGGAGCGTTTCCCTCAGGCCGCGGGGCTTTACTCCATATCATTCATTTATAATTAATCTCCACCATGTGGGACTTGGTGAATTAGGAATCCTGCAGCAGACAGGAGCTCTCCCCTCTTCCCATTCTGCTAAAGCCGGAGAACATGGGAGGTCCCTTTCATCACGCACCCAAAAAGTAGGAGGGAGGGAGGCAGATGGAACATGTGTGTGGGTGAGTGTGTCAAGTTTCCTAATGAAGTGTAGCCTAAAGTGTTGGTCTACATGTAAATTTTTTAACTTTAATGAGATTTTTTTTTTTTTTTTACTTAGAATTTTTTTTTTCTTTTTTAGCTTTGCCTGGAAATGAGGAAACAATTGCATTAATTGATTTATTCAAAGTTAAAATGGTTGAATGTCCTTACACGACCCACCAAATGATCAACTTCTTTAGTTTGAAATCAAACTGATATCCAACTTTCCCAGTCCTCCATTATGGTAACAATCGTCCAAACACTCAAACTAAAGTTTCTTAAAGTAGAAATGATTCCCTCGATTTTAATCTTTGTTTTTATTAAATTAACTGCAAATCTTTCTTGCTTTTATTTGCTACAGAATATTTTTTTAAGTAAGAAAGATAACGCTATAATAGTTTATAGTAAAATAAACTATTAGGTTGGTCTAATTAAATGCACTTCCTGTTTTTAATTCTTGTATTTACCAAAACCCTTCCTTTAATTTTCTAACCCAAAGGAACAAAACATAGTAATTCCTTCAAATTGGTGTCCAAGGACTGACTTTGAGTGACTTTGTAAGTTTCAACTTGGTCCAGATTTTGCACTTCTTGACCAAATCACAAAAGTGGAGCCCGTTTGATAAACCCCATAAAGAAGGTTGTGGAGGTTCTGAAAATTCCAAGGGAGGAACTCTATAGAAGTAAAGCGATTCAACCAAAAAATATATTTACTTTCTGAGCAGCATCAATAGTAGGGGTGCAGTACTTCGAATTTGGGTACTGATTTGATAGCAAGAAACTACAGAGCTAGTATCGGCGATGTTGATGCCGATACTTTAAACATTGTATTATAGAAACATTTTGGACATATATATATATGATAATGAATACAAATATAAATAACACAAAGCAACATGCAAACATGTAGCTCTTCACTGACTCTTGACTCCCCGAAGAGCCTGGGGATTTTGGGGTAGGTGTTAGGAAGTGCTGCACAGTTTGCTTAGACAGTCAATGTTGCCAAGTTGGACAGTAATTTCCTACACAAATTGGGCAGGTTTTTACTCAAATTGGGCTGTTTTTGGGCCAATCTTGCAACACTGCAGATAGACAGACACTGGGCTTGCATGAACTTTTTAAGTAAATTTAAGCTCTATGCTGTACGCATTTAAAGAAAAACTGCAACAAAAGCATTGAAAGTACAAATCTCATCACGCTAAGTATTGATACTATCGATACTCAATACGCCCACTCTAATCAATAGGAATTTGCCCCTTTCAGTTTTCAAACAATGGAGTACAAAGATTAACGTTCCATTCCCAACATTGATCTGACCCAATGATGAGCATAAGGGAGGAATAGAACTTACTGACATGTTGGTACACCTGTACAAACAAGTCTAGAATTCCACTGCTTAGATGCACTCTTTACCTGAGGAACGCAAGAGATTTACAAAAAAATAAGACATTAAATTCCACGACACACCTGCATTCCCCTTGAGACACGACTGCTTCTCTCTACGACCCTCCTCGGGTCCGGACAACCCAAAAACCCGCAACACCCATACGGGTCAATCCGTATGTGGTAATGCCAAGAGTTCACCATTTATTTCAGAAAAGTTAGAACATTTTTTAATTCTTCTTGACAGCTTTAATCCTCTTTTCTTCAACAGAAGTGAATTTTCCCCGTGCAGCATGACCGTATAAAGAGGGAGAATCTGTTAAAGCATGCTGCTGTATCAGCGCCACATCTGCTGGAAGCACCATGCCGGCCAGGCCAGCAAAAGAAGAAAAAAAGACAGGCCTGATCGCTCCGAAATGTCTGCTGCACGAGAAGAGAAAGACACTGCTGACAAACGAATTAATTACTTTATCAACTTCACTTCCCAATTAACCTTACATGCCACCTTCCAGGTAAGCCAGCCGGTGGAGGACGAGCGATGCTGGGCTGCGGCGTTGGTGACTCCCCATCAACCGGAGAAAAAAAACTTTTGAGTCAGATGAAGCACGAGAGGAGATGAAGAATCCCTGAGACAACAGTTTCCTCACAAAAGCAAAGACAAAAATGACCAGATAACATTGTCATTATAGCATCTCGGAAGTTTCCGTTAAGATTACCAAACATATTGTCCAAGTTAATTAATGCATTTATGCTTCATCCTCTCATTCATTAGCATTTTCAATTATTCCTCAACAGTGGCGCGTCAGCTGTTGGATGACTTCCTCTTTGTTTCTCCAGCCGCTCATTTGACCGTTGACTGCAGCCTTTCTTTCATCACCTCAGAGGCAGAACCAGAGGAGGAGGAAGATGCAATTAAGGGAAGTGTGACCCAGAAGAGTCAGTGCCACTTTCTCATTAAGATACAACCGGAGCAGGAGCTCAGGCTAATTCAGTGGGCTGCGCAGGAGAGGCCAACTTCCTCTGTTTGAAGCAGAACTGCTGCAGATCAAAAACAAAGGAAATTTACAAACCTACAAAAAGAAAATAAAAAAAAGACAATTTTGTTATTTTAAAGAATGGTCAAAAACTACAAAATTGAAAATCTAAATTTATAAAAACATAAGACATCACTGAATTTGTTATTTCACATGATGAAGATAATAGGTACATATTTTGAAACGATTAAAATCAAGGAGCAGATTATCAATAACATTTTATTAATGGTAAAAAATGTTGTTAAAAAAGTGACGTTTCTGACGACCTTTTTTTTAATTAGCATCTATATTTAAAGTTTTCCTTCTTCGAATTGTGTCACTTCTGACTGCTGACCCAGCCATGTCGACCGTCTGAGTCAGCAGCTCCCCCTAACCAAAACTACCCAAAGAAAACAAATAAACAAAGCCCATAAACTAAGACTACCAAATTCTACCCCAAACGAAAATAACAAAACCCAGTAGTTTAAGACTACTGAGGACAAAGACGAGAAAAACTAAATAAAAGAAAAGTAAAATAGCCTTTTTTTAAAGTAAGGATTACTTAATTAGCATTTATTTAATTTGGATTAGTTAAATTGATAGATTGATAACTGAGGCGCACATAGATGATAAACTGTGTAGGTTTTTACACCCTGTTGACCTGAAGACGTCTTGTTTGCTCAACTCTACCTCCAGAATGAACAGACTTTACATGCAAAACAAAACTTTGGTAAAAAGTTTGATCTTTTATGAGTTAAAAGCACATATTATCTTGTGCTGCACAATATTGGTTACTAGATGCCCAGAGCTGCACTGAGATGATCCTGTTTGGCACAGAGTGTCTTTTATTTTGAAAATAAGTTATTTGAGGTTCTGTCAAACATAAAAAAAAAAAAAAATTGAGAGGTGCTGGATTCGTTTTATATTTTTGATTTTGTTAATGACAAAAACAGTCATAATTCATATTTATTATTTAAAAAAAGGAGGTCCTGTATGCAAATCCAAATTTCTTAAAGGCTAAAGTAAGACTACAATTAAAAAATATTAGTTTTGATCAAATTTAATTTTTTACATGAGTAAGCCATCCACTCAAAATTTTATTTATTTTTAAATGTAACAAATTACAGAACTTTTGTTAAATAATCCAAAGTTTCACTTTTTTCAGTTCAGTTCGAATAAAGAAACTGATAAAAACACCCAAAACACAAATAATGGTTCTATTTAAAATTATTTAATAAAAACAGGCAATTCTTTATATTTATTTGTGTTTTAGGAAAAAATAGGATAAATTTAGAATATTTTTTAGAAAAAAAAGACCCATAAATTTCTCTTTGAAACCTGTATATTGTTTTGCTGCATACGGCTATTTCTTTTCAGTCTTCCTTTTGTTAGTAATCAGCCATATTTCCATGCATGCTGCAACACCTCCAGTATTTATGCAACATGCTGTGTTTTAGCTGAGGCAGCAGTCAGCTCATACTTGCAATATTTTGGCTCACCACCATCCATCATAGTGGTGTCGAAATATAATATCCACGATTGCAAATTAGCGTGAAGACAAACTCTCTGACAGCTCCTGGCACAGGCATGGCTGTCAGTAATCTGAGAGGGAAATGAGAGCAGAAAGCAGCTCTGGATTCGTTTAAAGCGTCTCACTTTGAGTTTGGTCCGCTTCATTGTTGTATTTCCCATTAGAGTCCGTTTTTCTTTTACATTAGAGGCTCTGCTGGAACAACTGAGGAAGGAGAAGATGAAAGGTTAATGGCAGCATATGGATCTGCCATAAAGGCCTCCAAACACACAGAAACACGTGCCCGATCTTCCCCTCATTAAAACCTTGAATGGAAAATCTTGGAGGGAAAGTGTTAATCAGATGTTTAACCCCCTCATCCCTGCAACCATCTGAATCCACTGGAGCTGCGGAGTGTTGTTCATTCCAGCAGGAGGGGGGGAGAGAGGGCTCGCAGGCCTTTTCCATCACAAGCTGAAATGTTAATTATGACCCTGGCAGCAGAACTGAAACATGCAGGCTTGGAGAAGAATGGAGGGACAATACAAAGCAGCTGTGGCCTGTGCTGGGGCTGATACTGGGTCTGGGGCGGAGCTGGAGGGCGTGAAGTCGGGCACGGAGTCAGCCTGATGACAGGGAGAAAACTGGAACAGTCGCTTTCTCAGCCGTGATGGGAACTTAGTTTAATGCAAGTTCATATCGATCTCACATTAGAGAACCAGACTTAAGGGAGCTGGAGAAGAGACCAGGGTCGGGTCATGGATGGAAAATGTAAAAAAGCACAAGTATAAGTACAGTATTTAAGGTGTAATTAAAATTGTAAAAACTTCTGTGCTTTGGGAGCAATGTTTTGTTTGAAAGGATCACAAATATAATACATTTTTGAGTCGCAATGTATTAATAGGTGGTCCCCATTGGCTGCTGGGCGGCCGGTGTCACTTGATATGAACGCCTGCTGTCCTGAGACATTTACGCATCGTCCAATCAGAGCTGCTGCCGGCCAGTGATCCACCTTGTGGCCGCCCAGTTGTCGCAGTTTTACTAACTCTTGTGCTATCCTGGCCATGTTATCGTTGGGAGTGGGGTCATCTGGAACCCAAAAGACACAGCGCCAAACTTTTTTTTCTTGTTGTTTTAATGATTTTCCCTGGTGTCCATGGCAGACATGAAGTCCTGTCCACCTTTGTCATGGGAGGGATAGCACGTCAATGTAAGAGTGGGGTCATCTGGACCCCACAAGACCGTACAAGGAATAGTCTCCACCTGACATCGGACTGCCACAGCGCAACCTCCAAATGTGCTCGCGTGGCCACTGACCGATGTCAACTTTTAGAGGACAACCGTCCGGTTGCCATAAAATTTTAACTTTTTCTTAAAATCTCTGCAGTCATTGCACGGCGTGTAAAAATGCAGCTCCTGATTACAAATGCTGCCTCGCAGCCATCTGCACAATTTGCTAAAAAACTTGAATCTAGGTCGCCTTAAAGTGGAATCAGTGGTTCTGTAGACGCAGTATATGTTGATGATGTGAGTTTGTTTCGCTGCAAGTTCATTGGTGTGATGGGTAAAGTTTCTCTGTCGGAACAGAAGCTGAATGAGTCAGCTGATTTTGATGCAGAGAAAAGCAGCTTTGGTAACATAAAGTGTTGCATTTCTCCACAAGGCTGCTCTCTTAACTTTAGAAACAGCTGGAATTACGTTGATGGAGCTAAAGATCCATTCTGATCATCTTTTAATCTATTTCAAAGTCTTTTTAACCTGAATCAATAAACCTGTGTTGCTTTCTAGGACATATTTTCTGCAAAGCAGCAGCAGTTTATTAGAAATTTAGAAATTCACTTCTAAATTTTGGGCGGGACCACTGAAACGGAGACCCAAATGCTCTCCCATTCCATCACAACCCCAAACTAACATTGCTAGTGCAAGAAAATTGCGGAGCAATTTTGGAGATATCGAGATGTACAGTTTAGAACCAGATACGAACTCTGACGATGATGCACTCTGATCTAGAGATAGAGATAGAGATAAAGGGATCTAGCTGTTTACAAGTTGATGCATCATGGAGCAGTGCAGAAAGCTTGTGACCCCCCCAAATACTAGCCATTTGTTGCCTAGTTATCCCATGTTTGATATATCTTTGTACGAATTGTTATTCTTCTTAACCTGATTGCTTTAAATAAACCATTTTAATTCAAATTCACTTCAATTTACAGCAATTTAAAAAAAAAAGATCTTCTCAGAAATACAGATGCAACCCCACTTTTCTTTATATAAGTCCTCCACATCTGAAAAACGCTATAAAGTCATGCTAAAAACACAATTTTTATCTGAGTGGGTCTTCAAAAGGTTATTCAAATGATGCCCAGGACAGAATTTTCTCATTAAATCCATGAATCTGGAGGAACCCCCAAACAACTTTCAAGAATTTGTTGAGCCAATACTCACTTGAACGTCTTTTCACTTTTTTTCTCCGATCAAACGTCATTATTCTGTGATAGAAGCACAGAAGTGGTTCAGACACCAAATCTCAAAGTGTCACATTTATGGCTCTGTCTCGTTCTTGTCTTCATTTGTCGGTGTGGGGGGGGGGCAGACTGAGGCCTCTGCATTTCCCTTCAGAGGGACTCAGATGCAGAACTGGGACTCACTGAAGCACCAGAACAACACATATTCTAATTACCACTGTGTTATTAGACATGGATGTCAAACTCAGCAGGGAGGGCAGGAAGTTGGTCCAAAGCCAAGAGAATATTGAGCATCTTATTTGTTAGACAAAACAGCCCTCTCTCCTCTCCTTAAATGACAAGTTCCCCTCCTGTTCATCTTTTCCTGGAATCCGCTCGTTTTGTTTTCCAGTTTCATCCTGTAGGTAAAATAAATACATAAATAAATACCAGCACAGGTCATTTTTATCTTTCTTTGTCTTGAAACTTTCCTCTTCCTTTATCTTCATCCCCCTCTTCTTTCTCATCACCCCAAATTCCTCCCCCTCCCTCAACATTTTCTTTTTTTTTTTTTTTGATGTGTTTGCCTTCACGGCTTCTGAGCACTCTCTAATTCCATCTGGCCACAACAGAGAAGGCGATGCGGTGAGAAAAAGCATTTCCATATGTGCAAATTAGCCCCCCTCCCCAATTGCGCACACACACTAGCAGCACCTTTGCTCAAACACACACACTCACCCAGTACCTTGTTCCTGGACGTATCCATCAGCCTCCACGACCTCTGCAAAACAGCAATAATTAATAATTTAATGGCAAACACAATACAGGTTATAATAATATCGGCCAAATTGCGTGAGATAATTATGACAATTATCTCAGATTGAAAGAGCTCCACCTGCAGCTTTATTACCTGAGCTCCGCTTCCATTTTCTAATTCCTTTGCTGAATTACAACTTCGCCTCTCGCAGCACGCCACTGGAAAACTGGCGTGAGCACATCATTTGCTTTAAAGGCAAAAGGAAGAGTGAGCAGAGTGACAATTAAAGCCTTCCACCAGGCCTTTGGGAATCACACTCCAGCAAGCACACGCTCACTTGCTGGCACTTTAATTTCTTTTCATTTTTTCGTAGTTTAAAGCCTGGTTTCACTCTGATGTTTGTCTGAAACGTCTCACAGACGTGACCGTAAAGCGCCGGTCTTCTGCGGATCGCTCAGTCGGTCTTTCTCTATCCAAGTCAAAGTCAGCAGAGTAGATGGTGACATATTGAGAGATTCCACCTTGTGCGAGAGCGGTCAATACCGCCGTTCCAGAGTGGCCGTGCCATTAAAGCCGGGCCTAATGGCTGCAGGTGACATTGAAATGTCATATTTGTGTGTGTATGGGGGGGTGTTGCCTGCATAAGTTCTGTGATTGAAGGCAAATGTCTATCAATTCACCAGTCTGTGCTCGTCCTTTACACACAAACACTCCATTTAATCGCCATCCTCTTGTTTGAGGTCGTTTGAAAGCAGCAAAGCAGTTTATCTTCAAAACTCCTCGGTGTACAAACCAACAACCAATGAGCGATCGCCATCCAACATATTCACAACTGTTTGTGTTTTTATACATGATTAATCAAAAATAATTAGCGATTTATTTATGTATTAACGCAAATTAATAATAAAAAACAGTCCTTCACTTTAACACCGTCCGTTAAAAAATGTAATCAGGTTTTATCATGCTTATACCATGGTCACTTACAAAATAAATACATATTCAATCAGTTTTTAGTGCTTTATTCTTGCCATTTTTGTAGTTTAGATCACTGTATCACAAAAAGTGAACTATTTAATCCATGGTCCGGTGCCATATTGGTCAAATACATTTTACCTGGTAAAACATCGGAATTAATCCCAACACAAAAGTGCGACTAATCAGATTTTTTTTTTATAATCGATTGACAGCACTAATCAAAAAAGCGATTAATCGCGATTAATTTTTTCCAAGTTTGCGATTAACTAGTTTATTTCTTTAATTCATTTCCCGGCTCTAATTTTTATGTATTTTTTACATGAGGCTGGTACTCTTTTACTGCTGGTAGAATATAAAAGAACTTCAGTTAGTTTTTGATTGTCAATAAATAGATTTATCTGTATATTACTGACAAGTATCCCAACTAATCAATTTAGCAAACATGTTTCAAGGTTTATGTTTATAGTAGATTCTTCTTCTTTGATTCTATCTCTGTTTGCCTTTTAGTGAGATCTTTTTGCAGTTTTGCAAGTGATTTTTCACTTTATTAGATACATTTACTCGCAGAACAACAAGCCAATTAGTTGCGATTTTTCAATTTATGTTGCTGACAGGTTTTCCTGCCTGTAGTTTGATAGTTTGTGAGTCATATCAAAACTGCTTTTAACAATAAACTTTAAAGAAAAAAAGTTTCATAAATGTTGACAACATTGAATTCAGTAAAAGCAGGGAAGAAAATAAACAAATTTGCAGTTTTCAAAGTTGCTCTGCCTTCCTCATGTTTTTCCTTTGCAAAAACATGTCCTTTGAATGAGAAGTAATACAGTAAGTAAAACCATTAAGTCTCTGAGAATTTGAAGCCATTTCCAAACTTTCAAATATCAGCTTTTTCTACCACCATAAAGCAGCTTTCCTCCTTTCCTCTCCACCTGCTCATGATGCTGAGTCTCTGGTGGTCTCAGAGGGTCATCATCTCAAACCCTCAGAGACTCTGAAGAGATTTTGGCGGCTCACCACAGCTTGTGTTTATCCATCCATCCATTTTCCTGACCCGTCACAGGGCTGCTGGAGCCTATCCCAGTTACTGTTGGGCAAAGATTGGGTACAACCTGGACAGGTGCTTGAGTTTAAGCAACAAAATGTTTTCATGCTATAATTCAGACTTTAGGAGTGTTTTTCTAATCCTAAGTCCCACTGAAATTAATTTAAAGTCTCACTTCAACTATGTGAGATCTCAGCAGCGGATCTTACAGAGCATGCATGCAGAATGCAGTGAACACACTATTTCACTGGATTTAAATGCTGAGTTGTTTTTGACTACCTGTTTTTATTGTTCTATTTGAAGGCTAAAAAGTTGCAAATTATTTATTTTTCTACCAGTTTATTTATTCATTTATTTATTTAGCTAAACATATTTATTTATTTCATTTGGTTCGGTGACTGTTTTGCATTCACTTCTTTTTTTTTAATTTGTTTTCTTTTTTTAAATTATTTTAATGAACTGTTTCCATTTATTTGCAAATATTGGGTAACACTTTATATTAAGGTGTGCTTGTTAAGTATTAATAAGATATTAATAAGCATTAGTAAGATGCTTATAATTTGCTTATATGCACTTATAAAGATATTAATAAGCCGCTTATTACACCATTATCTAAATTATGGCATAATGTCAATCCAATTAATTATGTGCTTATAAATACTTAATAAGCAATTTGTAAGCTACTTATTACAGTATTATATAGTATCAGGTTAATGGGCCGGTAAGAATATGCTTATAAAGATATTAATAAGCTGCTTATTAGACTGCTATTAAATCGCAAAGCAATAGGCCACAAACAATATGCTTATAAAGATATTAATGAACTGCTTATATTGCTTATTGCTGATGTCTAATAACGAGTTAATAAGCCACTAAGTATATGCTTGTAAATGTGTTTATACACTGCTTATTACACTAGTTTGCAGTACCCTAATCTAAAGCGTGGACCATTTGTGTTAATAAAGAAAAAACACAACAAACACTGTATGAGAAGTTTTAATTTAAACACAAAACATTACAGCTTTAAACATGACACTCTCTTTTGCTGTTTAATTAGGAAGAGGCCTTAATATATTTTTGTTACTATTAATTTAATTGGAGGATGCAGAGAGGGGGCAGAATAATGAATTGGTAAAACAAAACATCCAGTTTGTGCCAACTGTGTGGTTAGTGACTTCAAGGCAAAGTTGTACACAAGTCTCTGAGGGCAAGTCCAAGTCAAGTCCCAAGTCTAGGGTTGTAATAAGTAATAAGTAATAAGTAAGTAATAGTGTAATAAGCGGCTTATTAATATCTTTATAGGTGCATATAAGCAAATTATAAGCATCTTACTAATGCTTATTAATATCTTAT
>NC_050533.1:3598776-3648347 GCF_002922805.2 Oryzias melastigma | reverse complement strand
AACTGAGATTTTGAGGTTCATGTCAGATCCACCACATTTACAAAAGATATCGATTTGTGTACAGATGTCAGTGATATTGACCGGTATTGGATTGAAACCCAGCCCTAAGACAAACTGCAGCAGAAGAGAAGTTTTCTCATAAATTAGTCTCTGAGTTGTGGGTGGGATTCTTGGCGTGGAAGTTAGCCAACATTGATATCCCAGAATGCCTTCGTTTATAATACGTCCTGTTAGCTTACAGCTTGTCACAACCCCAAGCTAACATTAGTGTAGCAAAAAAATGTCAAGTAATATTGGAGCTGAGCAGTCGTACAGTTTTGAGCCAGATGACAACTCAGACAAGAAAAAGAAGACGTTAATGAATCTATTTATCTGAAAGTGGAGGATTTATAAATGGAGCGGAGCCGGGAAACTTTGACACCAATTTGAGTTGCACAAACAGTTGTGTCACAAACCTGAACTTTTTTTGTTTGCTCCTGATCAGCCACCAGTTGAATAAATCAATTCTCAGAAATTCCCTTTTAACCCTTTAACAATGGAGTTCCAGCGTTGATGTTCTTTGATTTACTGTAATGCTTCAACACGATAATTTACGAGGTGCCGCTTTTCTCCTTCAGAAACTGCTGGTTGAAAAGTTACAGTACGTCAAAGAATTTGTGTTTAAACGTTACCTGTGCCGCTTCAGGTTTTAAAAGGTTAATCATAAATTCTTTAACATACGTCCTCTGTCAAGAGAAAAATGCAACAAAAACATGTTCAAAAACACAAGATTCTGGGCATTAATCTGTGAAGGACCAAATTTGCATCCAGACCTGTGATTTGATTCTTAAGAATCTGTGAACATTTGGATTTGAATCCTTCATATGTTCTTTTTACTTATAGATTTTAGGACACGTTTTATGTTAACAATATCAGCATTTCTCAGAAGTCATTGTTTCATGGTTTTTTTTTTTGTGGATTTGCCAAAAATTTCCGGTCAGTTGAATTCTATTCAACGCTGAGAAGTTCTGATAAGTCTCCACCTGGTCTCCTCATGTTAAGGCATCAGGCAACCCCCCCCACACAAAAAAACATGCTGTGACCCAATGAGAATCCGCTTTGGGCAAACAGAGCTTTTGTTTTCATCAATATGCGATTGTTTGTGTGTGCTATAAACATTGCTGCTAACGGCAAAATCTAAACATGCCTTGAGGGGCTGGGGGGGCGGGATTTAGGGCCTCTGTGACCCCTCCTGTAGGGAGGGCCCAGCTGTGTGGAGCTGGGCATCTGCCGGCTAGAGGACAGATCCGTCCCCAGCCACACTCAAACGAAGCTGAAACGACGCTAAAAAACCCTCAAATGTGCACCCATGTGTTTGCGCCTCTCGCACAGATCATTTGCAGTGATGTATCTGTTTGTTTCCCGCTTCGGGGCGGGGTGGGGGCAGCTCTATCCTCTCCAAGCGTGATGGAGGGCAGTTGTGGTCGGAGGAAAATCCTCTCAGCGCCTCTCTCTCAAGGAGAAAAATCAAATCAAATAAAATCCTTTGTTTCTCTCAACAGCAAACCCAGGAGCCATACTCAACAATCACTCACTCCAGTGGCTCACACAATTGCCAAAGCGATAACATCCTGGGAAAACAAAGGAAGGAGGAAGGGGGGGCGTAAAATACTCCCCTGTAATGTGAGACAGCCGGACGGCAGCAGGCGGCTTTATAAATATTCACTTTCATTGCACCTAAACCCTCCCACAACATCCCCTAAAATATGTGCACGACTGAACTTTCTGAGCGGATCATATTTTATAGAGATTTCAAAAGGGCCCATTGCTTTTGTTAAGTAAGTGTGTGAGCCAGGGACTATTTAAAACTACTTCAAATTGTGTTGATTGGTTAGCGAAAAAGTTCTGAAGAAATATGTGATTTTTTTTATATATATCACTGAAAAAAATGTAAAATTGTTTAATTAAAAATATGTGTTTAAGGGAAAAGTTTTGCTTCATTGCTTCAAATAAAATATTGCTACAGTCCGGTCTGCTCTGCAGATGAAACTCCTGATGCAGGTTGTCTGTCCCTCTGCATCTTCTGCTTCTCCACTCAAAGAATACTCAACATAGATTAGAGCTTTTCAGGAGATGGCAACATTGCCATGATAAATTCATGTTAAATTACCAACATAAAGCCCAATGAGGCCATTGTTTTTGTGATATTGGGTTAAATCAAATGGAAATGAAAAAAATTGAAAATTGAATGTAGCACATGCCAACATCTGTATGTAAAGGGATTGAAACTTGTATTTTTGGTCTTTGTTAGAAGTTCTTGTGGCATTTTTCTGATGATGGAGGACATTTATTAAGTAAAAATGCATTTCTGATTATGTCTGAATTCAAGATGTCGTGAATCTGGAGTAGATGAGAAATTGTATTTTGAAAAAGAGCTTATTTGTGTTGCAGAAAATGCACCGGTCGAGTCACAAGCTCCTTGATCCAAGATCTTTTAGGGCATGGGTGTCCAAAGTGATTCCTTGAGTGGCAACCTCCTCATTGTTTTTCAGAAAACCTGCCTTATCTGCTACGGATTACCTAGATCAAGTGTGTTTAGCCAATAAGAAGCTTCAATGGCAGGTTGGTTGGAAAACAGGTAGGATACTGGTCCTTGAGGGCTGGATTTGGACACATCTGTCTAGGACCAAATCCAAATTCTTCCCCTAGCTCTACGACTTCTCCTACATTCAACCCTCCAAACAAAAAGTTATGGAAAAATAGCATCTTCAAATTTCGACGTCACTCCCACTCGATGATGTAATCAATAGTCGCCGGTCAGCTACATTAGCGTGGAGGTACCGGCGCTCGGAAATACATAACATTAGTTTTATAACTTCTTAAAGGTCGCGCTAAAATAAAAAGCCATTACTTACATTGAAAGGAAAATGTCTGTGCTTCAGAGCACACTAGCGTGAAGAAAAGCATTTCTCCTCCATGGAACAGCGCTACGCGGTTCACCCTCGCGACAGAGGGCTGTGCATCCCTCTGCAGCGAGGTCTAACCCTTGGAAAAGTATTTCAGACATCCCTACCCATTCAACTGCCCGCACGATTAGAGGAATAGGGGAATAATTTGTATTTGGCCATAGCCATGTGGGAGTAAACTGGAGCGTGTTTGCTCCGTGCCATTGGTTCCGCCCACAACTCAGAGGAAAACTTCTAATGAACTTCTGCCACGTTACAGAAACTATGACCTAGAAAACGACATATTCAATCATTTTTGGATTTTGGCTAAAAATGGCACAAGAATAGTTAAAAAACTACTAGGGACGATTAAGGGGAAGGGTCTTTTAGGAGAGCAAAGGTATGTCTTTTTCCCATGCTGTAGTTGTTAGCAGGTCCTGGCTCCTTGCTTTCCACATCAAAGCTGTGTGGGCAAGAAGACCTGGCCGCAGAAAACAACATGGCCCAAAGTTGGCGCCAGAGCATCATTACTTTGAAGTCCTCGAAAAAAGTTCAAACAAACTCTTCCCCTTGAAAAACACCGGAACCTGGTTATGGTTAGGGCAAAGGTGAGGGTAAGGGGTATGGTTAGGATTAGGGTAAAGGTTATGGTTAGGAATCTTCTTGTATAGATACGCAAATTCAGCCACCAGCTACTTTTGCAACATTTCCGTATCTGGCTAATGTCGAGTTTAATGTTGTGCTTTGGTGCCACCAACCAGGTCCCTCTCCGCGTGGGGTGTGCAGGGCATCCGTAGGTCGGCAACAAAAAGTACACTCTTATTTTCTAATTTCCAGTCAAAAAGTGCACACTTATCACTCGAACAGCATTAACGGGTTGAAAAAATGTAAAATACATACAGTATAATGTGCCTGCGTCTGTCCTACTTCACCCTTACTTGCTCTTGAATGTTGTATAAGTGTTCACTTCAACTTGTCGCTTGCAGCATGCCTGTAGAGGAGGATGTGCATGAACATTTTTCTTTTATGGGCTCACTGAGTGGTCTATGACCTTGATGTTTCCTTCAGTCCACCTTTGTGCCCCCATAAGGATTTGCTCATTTTTTGATAACAAACAATCCATATCCACCCATAAGGACTGTTGTGACTGAGGCTTAACTGGTAAGAAATACACACTCACCTATTAAAGTTCTTGTCTGTTTTTTTTTTAGGTTTCTCCCTGTGAGACTCAAGTGTTTCTTCTCCACTTTCACAATCAGGAGATTGTTTTTCCAGATTGTTTAGGGCATTTTGCTGGTAAAAACTAACATATTCACAACTCGTCACATCTTGACGATTGGTTAAAGACCCCTTTGCGTCACTCTTTGACGTTTTGGGTGTCCCCAACTCATTGTTTGCCATGCTGTCTGTTCCGATTAAATCTAGGGTCTGGAATTTTTGTCAGACGCAGCCAGTAGTGGTACCCTTACTCGTTCTCCTAACCCAGTCCGCAAACTGATACTGCGTCTGGTAGCAGATGCACACGGTACCTGATGCACTGTTCCAATATATTTCCCTGTACTGCGCGCATCCAGTACCGGGTTAAGGTACCCAGCGGTCTGTGTCCCGGTATTGGACCAGTACCAGTTTGCAGCCCGTAGGATGAGAAGCCAAATGGAGATTGCGGGTTCAATTTCCACCTTCCCCGCCCATGTGTCAAAGTGTCCTTGGGCAAGACACTGAACCCCAAATTACGAAAAATTGGAAGATTGACGCCAATGTTCGACAGCGGAGCCGCCATCAGTGAGTGAACGTGTGACTGTAAAGCACAAAAGCGCTATACAAGTATACACTATTTCCCCAAAACAGATGATTTTTGCACAAATAAAGTTAATTGAAGTGAGGGAAAATTCTGAATAAATACACAATTGTGTGACTCTAATTTTTCATTTCCTTTTGAGATGCCAAATGTCCCATTCTGTGTGCATTTATTGATTCTTTTTACACATTTAAAGATCAACTGGAATGGTAAACGATCTGCTAAATGCACTAAATAGAATGCATGAAATGATTTCAGTCCAAAAACTGGGGCCCTTTCTTCAGGCAGTTCAATATGGCCCCCGGGGAACATGCAGACTCTTCACATACCATGTGAACATATTCACATATCTGTTGCAAACAAGAAGTTTTAGTACCACAAACAGTCGGCGCTTCTCTCTGAGAGCATTTCCTCCCGTTGTCGCACAAGTCGCTCACTCCCTTGTCACCATGGCTAAAATATTTATAATGAGAACGATGAGGGGAGGTCTGAATTATTTAACAAGGGGGTGAGAGGGGTGGGGGGGAGAGGTACTAAATAATCTTCACAGTGTGCCATCACTCTTTAAACACACACACAGTAAAGAGTGGACAACACAGCATCACTGCTACACACAGCAGCAACACAATGTCTGTGTGTGTGTGTGTAATACACATGACACTTCCACCACTGTATTCTACATGTTCACACACCTCCTTAAGGCGTTCTGCTGCCATCAGTCCAAACACAGTGGAGCAGCTGAAGTGAGCTAACTCACTCAGGTCACACACTCAAACGCTGCTTTTATCACTCCCCCCAGTTCAAAACACCGTGGCTGGTGTTGGTCAGATTTCCCTGAGGATGTTCACGCCGCTCTCCTGCTCACATGTTTATTTTGTGTCTTTAAAGCTGTCCAGAAAAGCAAACAGACTCAGAAAGCTGCTTTATAAAATCACAAAAAAGACTTTAATTTATTGTTAAGCAAAATAGGTTAATAGTGAAACAGGTCAGAAACTGGAATACTTGCATCACGGGTTTGCACTCTTCCAAACATTTTCATTTTGAAGCTTATTTCCAAAATGGAGAAAAATAGTTAGAAGTTGAATCACAGTACTACACAGGTACTATTTTCTGTACCTACAAGTGTAGGAAAACTCTTTGATAGTCGATTGTCTGTTGTTGTCCGTTGTATGTTGATTTAACTTGTCTTTTTGCTTAGAGACCATCAACCTGTTTTATTATTCCAAAACCATTTATGAAACATGTTTGATTATGAAACAGGCAACAGGAAGCAGATAGAAAGCCTCTTGGTAAAATGAACTGTTAATTATATATTTTAAATACGTAATATGCTAAGGAAAAGGGAAATTTGAGCACTTTGTTTATAGCGAATACCCCTGATTTACATGCTGTATTGAAATATTGTCTGATTTTAGAGATAAACCAGAAAACAATGGAAAGAACTATAAAAGGAAAAACCTGAGTTTACAACAGGAAATGATCCTTTTCTTAAACGATCTAAATAAAGTTTATAAATACAGAAGAGGTTTATACAAATATACAGCTTGTGAGTCACAAGATTGATAACCCCTATTGTAACAGTGAAATCTGTCCAACACAAGAGGCCTTCAACTCGTATCTGTTTGCTCAACTGTTGGACAGGACAAGTTAAAAAAAATCAATTTGAATAATGCATGTTGTTTGAGATATAGATTTTTAATGAAGCTCAGGGACATTCTGTGAGGCACAGTGAAAGTATCGTCTCATTCTCTACTCTTTCTGTCCTTTTAAATGGGTTACACTTCTGTTTAAAATGTTTTCCACACTTAGAACCTGAGAAAAACATCTAATGAAAATGATGAATGGAAAGGATTTTGATAAAATGTTATACAATTACTTTTAAATCATTTATTTTTTTTAACTATTAGGATGATAAACTGACAGTAAAAAAGTCACGATTACATATATAAAAAAATGAATAAAATTCAACATTTGGACTAAAAAAACATTAATAAAATGTTTATTTTATAAGTTATATATATTTTAGAGCTAAAGTATATCATTCAAATAAATATACAAATGTTTGAATCGTAAGGAACTTGTTTAAGTCTTTAGTTGCTCCAAAATAACAATATTTTAGAATATAATATTGAAACTAGTTAGAAGAATGACAGTTGTGTACTTCTATGTGAGTTGATGCTACAACTGTCAGAAAAATAATGTGTTTGTAATGTGATCAACAAATTTGACAAATCAGCTAAAGTTTAGAGGATTTGAGAAAAGTGAATTATATGTAACATTATTAGGAAACATAGCATTAATTTTCACAGTTATGCCGACGATACGCAGTTGTATTTATCCATTAATCCAGACTAAAATGACCACCTACAGAAACTTGATTTCTTTACCGGGGTGTGAGGGCAGGGATAACCAGTTTTATTTAGTCTATTTAGTCTTTAGCCATTTTTCATATTTTATGACTAATTTTCTGCATCTGTAAAATTACCGGCATGAAACCCTCTCTGAGAGAGTTCACTTATTTTGTTATTGTGGTGACAATTATGTGAAATCCCTAGAACTTGAACAAATGAAGCGATGAAAGTTTGAGATCGTTGAAAAGATTCCTCCAGTGGTGTTTGTTTCTTTGATTTTTGGGTCCCCTTGAAAGATGAACAAAGGAGGCTGGTGTCCCTCCTCCATGCTCACCCCCTCACCACTACCAGCCACAGATGGACGGAGCGTCTCGCCCTCCTCACGTTTTCTCACGTTAAATTGGTCTAGCTGAAGTGTACGCTCAGAGACGATGGGCGAGAGCTCTTTGGGGGATCCTGGGCCAGACGTCGAGGCCACCCGGGACCGGTCAGGCCGGATGCTGAGAAAGACAGTGAGGGGAAGAAAAGGAATCGGAGGGAGAGCAAACACAACAGTGTGTGCACGACCTATTATCTGCGTCTTCTCAGCGTTTTGTGAGGGAACCAGATGGGGTCTATTCACACCACTCTGAGTTCTGGAGGCTCCCTGCAGCCACTTCTTGTTATCTTTTGTCACCAATCAAGTGGCATTTTTCTCCCTCCTCCTCTTGCCGTCCTCTCCTCCTCCCTCCTTCTCTTTCATCTCCTCCTCTTTCGTAGAACTGCCAAAAGGGTCGGCTTTTGCTGTTTTACCTCAGACCACAGATCTCTTCTTAGTCCATGACTGGTTAAAAAAAAGGGGACAGGAAATTTGGGATGTGATGTCATGGAATGAATGTTGGTTTGAATCTAATGATCAAAAGTTGTGCCTGTAATTGAGAGGACAGTTGAAGCGGTCCTGCTGAGTTTAAAGTTCTGTTAATTGAAAATTGTGAAGTGGTGGCTGGTGTGGGTGTGAGACTAAAAGGCGTGGATTTCCTAGAACTGGAGTTTTGTGTGTTGTCTCCGCTCGTCCTGTTATGACCAACCAGGATGTGCTCCAGCGATCATTAAGACTGGCTAATTTATTGAATTTTGTGATTTTTTTTTTTACTGACCTCATCAATGGGAAAATCCTAAATTCCTTATCTAGTCACAGCAGTTTTTCACCCCCAGTCAAAGTCTCCCCTGGTTCCATTTGATAATTCCCCACACCTGACTTAATTTTACTACTCTAAGTGGATTTAAGTGTCTGGTTTTCAGTTCTTCTGGGTCAGATCATCTGCTTTATCACCTTTATTTTTGCTACTTTTGTTTGGGGTAAGGCATAGCCTCCTGCACCAACTATTTCTGACATTTCTCTGAGAAGTCCACATTTCCCAGCATGCAATATCCGATGTGTTTATGGTTTTATAAATGCATCAAAAACAAAAGTGAAAGACGTGACAAGCACAGCAGAAGAGACAAAAAGTAGGTGGGTGTGGCATTTTGCCAGAATGGATACCAAAAAGTCAATCAGGAAAGTAGTGGAATGGACTCCAAGAGAAGGAAAAAGAGCAATGGGATTTGCCTGGATGGCCTGGATGTATGTAGACCACCAGAAATGGTGAAGTTTGTGGAGGCTACCCATCAGCAGAGGTGTGACAGACTGAACTGATGATGATGATGGTGTTATATCTGTATATGTGTGAATGTAACAAAAAAATAAAAGTTCTCAATTCCTAGTATGACTCATGGAAGCTAAAGCAACCACCAATTACCATTGCCAAGGACATAAAACAGCAGCAGTCGGGTCAGTATAGTTGTGTTTACATCAGCTGCAATGATTGAACAGACCTAGAGATCGTTTGAAAGTGTGAACCTTAGGGTGGATTCAGAGTGGACACATTTGATTAACTTAAAGTGAACCAGAGTTTGTTTCCCCCGATAAACCGGAACAAGTTCTCAGTCTGACCCCGGTCTGGAAAAAGGAACCTCTCTCTGACCCATCTTTTAAGATGATCTCAGTTTGTTTCCGATGGGACTGGACAGGTTGCTCTGTGATTTCTCAATCTTGATACAATCTGTAGGCTGCATGGTGGCACAGATATGAGCACTCGTGCCTCTGTGCATGCATGGGTTCCTCCCACCGTCCAAAAGTATGATTCATAGGTTAATTGGCTACTCCAGAATGTTCCTCAGTGTGAATGTGAGAGTGTATGGGTGTTTGATTGAGGCCCTGTGACAGACTGGCGACTTGTCCAGGATGTTTCCTGCCTTCGACCAGAAGTGGCTGGACCCCGTGACCCAGACAGGGACAGAGCGGTTTCGAAAATACATGGATGGAATACAATCTGTCCTCAGAGTGGAACAACTGGACCAAGATGGCCACTGCAACTGGTCGTCGCGTGATGCAAACAGATTAGGAAGGAAGGAACCGATGAGCTGTGGACAAATGTGAAGCAACAATTGTCATTTTATAAGACAGAAAAAAGGATCCAACAACTTTTTTTGTTAGAACATTTATTTTACCATTGCTAAAAACACTTCTTACATGCAATCTCTGTATCTTGTTATGCTGCATGCTGGCAGGACGTCATCCTAAAAGCTACTTTGTAGTTTCTTAACAGAATTCTCTTATCAAAAACGATGCCAAAACACCACAACAAGGAGACACAGCAACTCATTGAAATGTGGTGGGATGAATGCAGGCTCGTTAAAACAACTTTTGACGTGATACACATTGCTTCTCTCTACAATCTATCTGTCATAAACACTGGCGTACCTTCATAGCCGTCTGTTTGCCAGGAACCATCTTGCAGCATGCCTCCACCGTACCAGTTGTACCTTAAGTTGATACAGATGTTCAAAATTGGTCAGGGAAACATAAAATTTGAATAGGTAAACTATCCCAACAAAAACTCCAAGTGCAGGACTTCCATAATTTCTGCCTATGGTTGTTTTGTCCCAACCTTGTAATTCCTGGCCAATGACTGAAGATATCTTTAGTCATGTGGTTTTGCTTCCAAGCTTTGTTTGAAACAGGAAATTCTTGAGTCTGAATACAGATCAAATGCAAGGCTCAGGACTAGATCTGGACCAAACTATCAATCAATCAATACAGAGTTACTCTATTATGCACTTAGTTATTTAAAAATGCATTGGTCGCTCGATATAATGAGGTTAAACTTTGGGGATTTCACTGTTTTTTAGTGCAATTTTGCATTCTTTTTTAACAGCGTATTGTGATGTGTATCCTGATAGACCATTGCCAATCTCCTCCATGCTATGTCTCTTCGACAGAATGCGTTAATTTAGCTAAATTTGCATAAATCTTCAATTGCAAGCTGATTTATGTTTTCATCCTATAACACTAGAATTATCTTTGTTTGAAGTTTGGACATTTGAGAGCTAAAAAAAAGAAAACAAGTGAAGTTTTACAGCCTTAGGATATCTATAATCCCCATTAAGAATACAGTTGTCCACTTTTTGGAATCCACATATCACAAGTTATTTTTCCAAAGTTGATGTGCAAATAATCAATTACCTCCAGTTGTACCAGTTTTTTGGAATGTAAACCAGTTTCTAACAAATTCATGTCCAATTTAGAAGAAAACCATGTGATAAAACAAGACAAAACACGCGGTTTTTAAAAAGCCAGAATTAGCCAAAAGGCTAGTTGTCATCTGTGGTCTCTGTCAATAGTGAAAGGGAAAATATGCTGTTCATTCTATAAATGTAAACTATGATGTATCAAACCCACCATGATGTTCCTATCATAGCCTTCTCAGACCTCTATGTTTAGTGTAAATTGAGAACCGGACTTTATAGTTTGCTTGGTAAAGGAAGAATGAAAGGATATAAGATTGGTTAGTTAATACTTGGATACCAAGAAAGGATCTAAACATGACAAAATAATTGCAGTCATTGGGTATTGGTTTGTTTATACAGGAGAAATATGAATTTAGACCAGTGTTTCTGGTTCTGCAGTACCTCTGCCCTACATGTTTTCCCCTTTTTACCATTGTCTAACACACCTAATATAAATAACTGCGACTCATTCTCAGGTTTCTGCAGAGCCGATGAGCCAAACAAGGTGTGACTCTGAGACTCATCAGCAGGAGGAAAAACAAAATACCACATTTTTCTATCTCTCTTCTGATCACAAAACATTAATTATAACCAATGGAATTATTTTTAAGGATTCTTTCATCAGCTTTTTTTTTTTTTCAGGAACAACTAAAGCCAAGAACTAGCAGACAAAGGATCATCGTGGCACACTTACAACTGCAGAGCTGAGAAAAACAACACAAGACTTTCCACAGACAGTGAGTGATCTGTCACGTTAGGCCACATTTTAGTCCAGTGTCAGAGGTCACCAGTAGAAATAGTAAGAATATCTACATACCAGTCGTCATTAAGTGTAAACTTGTCTGGGTGAAGAGATGGGGCGATGCCATTGCTTTGGCCAAGCTTGGCATCCTGCTACTCCAGCGAGGTGTTAAACGAGTGAGAAACGCAACGCCCAATAGGATGACTGGCTTTCATCCACCTCCTCCCACCAGCTCTATCCCCATATTCATCTGATGTGTCAAAAAAAAGAGAAAAAAAATAAGTGAGGAAGACAGGGTCACCAGGGAGTACAATCAGACACTGAGGATTTACACAGCACTGCTACAAGAGCATGCATGCTGCATTTGTATGCATGCACCCATGTGCAGGTTCTGCAGGTAAGTAGTAGGGAAAGGGAAACACCACCTGCATCCATTTTGGCTACATTAATGACACAAGCGGATTGCATGTCAAAGAAATACATATTTTCTTTTAGTGAGAGTCAGTCAGAACGTTATTCCTAAGCTGAATGTGACTTATGATTTTTTTTTATTTAAAAAAATGTTCCCAGTAGTGTCTTTATTATGATTATGCCTTTTTTAACCAAAATTCCACAACCTAAATGTCTTAAGAAGCCATTTTACGTGTTGATCTGAAGCCTCTGTTTCCAAAATCTCATTTTAGGGGGCGTGGCTTTTGGAGCTGACCTGATCCCTCCCCTGTCTGATTATGATACCTCTGTGTAAATCTTCACTGCTGCTACATAAAAATGTCCATCAATCTGGGTAATGTCCAGTCGTCTGGTTCTGATCTGGATGTCAGCTGGACGAGGAAGTGAAGATCTTCATGGACAGAACTTCCTCCAAAATCCTGATTCTTTCTCCTTCCAGTTCACCAAAGACTCTTTTAGCTAATTCTCCAATGTTTATTGACTGTGATCAATACATTCAATCATTGGTTTCTCAGAGTTCTTGATAAAATAATGAAAGCTAACATCAAAATGCTCTTTCATTGATTTACAATCCTTTCCAACTGCGGTCAAATGAGCCGCCGTTCACATTTCCGTGGTCACATCAAGAAGCTCCGTGGAGTCTGGTGGAGATTTTCCAGCGTTCTCAGTCCTGCTACCGTAAGTATTGGATGAAACTCACACCAAAAATCCAGTGATGCTGATTTGACCACAGAAATGTGAACGGCGGCTCATTTGACTGCAGTCAATGTGAAGATACCATCTTCTCTTCTCCAGAACCTGAACTAGACACTAGGAACAGATGAGGGTTTAGTGCATGTGCAGCAGATGGAAAGAAGATCATTCATTCAAACAGAGTCTGTCCAAGACAGTTTGATTGATTTAAAAGGAGAAATACTCGGAAATGCAAAAACAAAATGATTTTTATTACATTTGTTCTCTTTCATAAGAAAAAAGCCACACATACATGTTAAAAACAAAAAAAAAAACATGATTTTCATTAGAGGGGGACTTTAAGAATTCAAAGATTAGAAGTAAAAATGTCAACTTTTAATTTTTTAAAAAGTTGGTGTCTGTCTCTCCAGCATAATGGAGATAATTAAAATTCTGAGATTCTCTCAATTTGATTCTTCATTTATCTCACCAAATTTCCCATTTAGGAAAGTTTTTAATTGGAAACGGTGATACCGCACTGACTGCATGTACTTCATGTAAAATTCAAGTAAAAAGTGTTAAAGTGCTGCTTGCCTGATGTATCCTGTGTTTACTGTACTTCCTACAGTGCAGCTCCCTCCTCTCAATGCCTCCCTGTCTCTGATAACAGTGAGCAGCTTGTCACTGGACACCGGCCTTTACCAAGGGCATCGTAGCAACGAGATCCACGGCCAGCGCCCCAGCAGCCCACGGCCCGGAGCCCAGACGAGCGTTCAGGGGCAGAGCTGATCGATACGGAGAGGCTAAGATATGCCATTACAGGTGAGGCCAGCCCATGTGCCATCCTAGCCGCTCCTCACCATAGCTCCCTGCCCATTCAGCAATGTGTGCACATATTGGGAATGTGGTAAAATGAGATGGGCCATTTATTCATTCAAGTGTTTTTGAGGCCCTGAGGGGATGCAGGGATCATTAGGGCATCTACCGTTGGTCTACCACACCCTGCCCTGACATTGTCTGTGGCTTGGTCAAATGAAACTGCATATAAAACTCAATAATTCCTCATAGGTGCTTCACAGCTTGGCCTCTTTAATTGCAGCTTGGAACAATCTGTCTGTTGTCCAGAGTTATAGGCTTTGAAGCAGATAAAACGGAAATGATTTTAAGGTCAAGAGAGTTCTTAAAACAAAGTCTTTTCTGTGTGTGTTTCTCCCACTCAAACACCCTCCTTCGCTCTTTATCACGAAACAGCTGAGTGTCCTCTTCTTTTCCTCCACTTTCCGCGCTTGTCATCCACAGGAGCAGCCAAACAAACGGTGGCTGCTGTGCCCGTCAAACATCCATGTGGCCTTTCAAGTTTGACTCAGAATAATAACTGTAATGATGGGCGATGCAGGAGTGGATACTTATCGCCGCAAAGACAAATAATAGCTCTTAATGGCAGCACTAATGGGCAAAAAGTAGATCCCCTTTTTATCTCAAAGAAGAGGAGCAGTTAAGAGCACTTGTGCAGAGTAAAGAGTGCAGACTGCTAACCGTTAATGGCTGCAGCATTTCTGCAGACTAAGTGGCATTGCATATGTGTGTGATTGTCCGTTTTGTCCACTACTTAAAACCAATTAAGGTTAAGAACATTCGTTAAACAGATGAAGTGGAGTAACGGAGCTGTGGCCAGTGATCGCTGCCAGATCTACCGCATAATGTTTCAAAAAATTGCCAATTAAGATGCGGTGGTCTCTTTATGAGGAACAGAATACATCAGGTCCTCAAGAAAATGAGGCAATTTTGTATTGGATCTCACAGGACTTCCAATAAGGTTATTTTGTTTTCTTTCAGAGGTAAATATCTGTTTTGGACAATAACAAATTGCAATGGGATTTGCAACCCATCCATTTTCTAATACTGTCCTGGTACAAAAATACAAAGAAATCCTCCGCCATTGTCTTTTATATCCAGTAAAGCTTTTTTTTTTTGATGGACAATTCAAATTTATTTCCCTACCCTTACATTTAGCCCTCCAAATGGAGAGCTATGGAGAAATAGTGTCTTCAAATTTGGACATACACACACACTTGATGAAGTCATCAATAGTTGTTGATCAGCTACGTTAGCAGTGAGCTACTTTAAAAAGGTCACTTTACAGAAAATAGTCATCACTTAAATTTAAATCTAAACTTTTGTGCCTCAGAGCGCACCCACTTGAAGAAAAGTGCTTCTCCTCTGGTGACCCCCGTGGTGGAGGGCTCTGCATCTCGCAACTTTTGGACAACACCAACCCTCCAAATGCCCCTACAATTAAAGGGGTAAGGGAAGAATTTGGATTTAGCCAAAGATCGAGGAAATCCTTGTTCGGAGCGGACCCGCTCCAACCCTCAAGTGACTTTGGAAGAATCTATTTCCTGTTTTTATCATTTTGAAACAGATTTTGCTTTTTTAACGCACATGGCAATATGGAGAGAATATTGTGTATAAGTCAAGAATTATACACAATTTGAGCGTGTATAATTCTTGACTGCTGAGGAATTTCTGATGACCATGCATTCTAACAGCACTTAAACGCATCACTCACGGACGGATCTTTTCTTTCTCTGAGACTTGAAAGAATCTCGCCTCGGATATGTGCGTAAATGAGGTTTTGTGTGTATAACAAAAGATTTATGTGTCATTTTTGCATAATTTAGTTTCAAGCTGTTATAATTTTCATTCAAATTTCATTTTTTGTATTTCATATTTTTTTTACTTATGCACAAAATATATAGTATGAGTTCCAAATCAAGAATTACGAACAAATCAAGGATTATACACAAATCAAGAATTACACACAACACAAGAATTAAGCACATACAAATCAAAAGTGAAATACGCACAAATCAGTGTCAGTGGGGCAACAAGGACACTGGGACAAACATTGACAGACTGGAAGTACGTTTGAATTATTCAAAAATGTTTGAATATTTTGATATTTTGTAACTTTTTCTAGTGCCGTTGAACCTAAAAAATAGTCTCAATATCTTAATCTCAGACTTTTGTTCTTAGTCCCAAAATGTTCTTTTCATTTTAGAAAGTTAATCAATGAGTAAACCTAAAATATGGATTTGAGTAAAGCATGAAAACTGAATTTTAAAGTGGTTAACATTTTATCACAACCTCTAAACTTTGCCTCTTTTTCACCTTCTTTACTTGACCATGTTGCTATTGCAGAAGTAAACTCATCAACGTCTAATGTTGCAGCAATGGCGAGGCGTCGGGAAACGCCACAGGACACCTCAAGTGTAATTTCTGATGCTGGGATTTCGGCAAACTGACAGTATTTGACACCTTGGCACGAAAAATAGGTTTTCTTTTCCATGAGCTGCATTTGTCAAGATGTAGAAATGAGTTAATCAATAAGGGAGCAGAGCATTTGGATACTTTATGACCATAGTTCATTTTTTTTCTGGCTTAAAAGGATAGAAATTGGCACGAAGACGTAACCGAAGCTGCAGATGAGGTTCAGTCTGCAGTGTATTCTTTGAACATAACTGAAGCAGACATTTCTTTGAAGTGTAAAAAAAAAAAATAAATCAGTGACTAAAAATAACATACAGTAGGTTATTTGCATTTAAAGCCAACACATCTTTAAAGGGTGCTAATCCTGGAAGCACTGGAGTTGATGTAATTCATGAAAGTTGCTGTTATGAGTCTGTCAGGTGATATCCAGCTTTGTTGATCTAAAATATTAATTATATGAGGATAATTTCCTTGTTTCTACACTGGAAGTGCGTGAATTTCCATGTCAGCATGTTCTTCCACGTTTCCTTCTTTGTACTGGCTATTTGCTCCTTCCCTGCCTGCCCTTGTCCTTGGCTGGCTGCTAACAGAGGACATGTGGCAGACCAGGTCAGCTTTCAGGGGCTAGTGGCTGGAACTTGAACTTCTGACATTCTTTAGTAGCAGGAGAGCCCCACAGGGAGGCTCATATCAAAGAGGGGCTCCTTTTACTCTTCCTGCCCCTTTCACTAAAGAGGGGAACTCTGCTCTCCTCCTGAGGAGAGCGTGAAGGAGGGGTCACCTGCAATGGCAAGCAGAGCTCTGGTCAATGTGAGCTACAGCTGTGTAAATGATGACATATTCATGTAGAGCAGCAGACTGCAGACTTCTGCATGTCAATCAATATGGGTGATATGGGCCAAGGTCACGAATGCTGATGTGCCTCAGTCTGCATGTCCTCTGGTCCTGAACCCATCAATCAGCGAGAAACCGCCAAATGATTTCACAGATGACAAGTCAGACAGAAACACACGTCGAGGACATTAAAGTATACCCAGATGAACAACAAATTCTTTCTTTTATTGACCAATAGCCACAACACTGTCAGACACTGCACTGCTTGCATCCATGCTCTTAGGCTGAGAATGTATCACACAAGTTGGCCTTCTGAATGTTGGCTTTGTGGCTTTCTTGCCTCACACCGGGAAGATCCTGGTTTGAATCTTGCCTGGGACATAAAGAAGTTTGCATGTTCACTTTTATCTCACAGTCCAAAAACATGCTTCATTGGTTCATTTGTTTGTCTAAATTGTCCCAGGTGTGAATGTTTGGCCTTGCAGTGGACTTGTAAACTGTTCTGCGTTCGCCCAAGAGACCCCGTGACCCTGAGAGGGATCCAGCAGGTTCTAAAGATGGATGGATGGTCCACTTGTGTCTTTGTTGCTTTGAGAGCTGGCCCATAATCTTAAACATGCAGAAACTGTAACTATTGCAGTGTTAATTGTGGTTTCATGGATTTGCTTCTTCATAACTCTTCCGGTTTGTCACAAAAACGTAGACAACTCAAGACACTTGAATGCAACATTTGCATCTAAAAGAGGTGTTGCGGTGCTGAGATATATCTTTGCTCCTCTCTCTCTCCATGCCCCAGCATGGAGAAATGGCATCAGCTGACTCGAAAGCAGCCAAAAAATCCTGATATGCTGAAGAAGGTAATCGTGGAAGATAATTATTATCCGGAGCAGGTGCTTATGATGGATGAAAAAGATGCTCTCCCGCACTTTTTTGATAAAGTACGTGGCTGCTGTACAGTCTTTTGTTCTGAATAAAAAAAATCTCTTCATGTTGAGCAATATTCCAATGTTTCTTTAAAAAAATATTCACAAAGCTTAATAAAAAGTGTTTTCGCTAAGTATGAATCAGTGACAGTGATTCTTCAGCTGGTAGTTCTCCTTATTCACGAATTTGGCGTGTTCGTGGACGTCTCCGGTTCCTAATACCCGCGAATAACAGGTCAATACTGTAGTTCCAAAATTGGTGAATATGGAAAAATTCCCCTTTGATTTTGAAGATATTACCATTTAAGGCAACTTAGACCAGCTGCTCTTTAATCTCAGGTCCACCACTTTTTGGCTTTGTCCAGCAACATTGACTTTATGGTAGAAAACTGTAGGTAAAACTAGTCTGCTGCTTAAAAATCAAGTTTATATTCCACTAGTTTCAGAACTTAAAGAATAAAACCAAAACTTCAATCAGCACATACAGATCAGATCTGTGTTAGTCAGAAATTTTCTTCAGGTGAAATGTGTCAGTCAATGACGTTGAAGGTACTGGTTTGTGTTTGGTGGGATACAGCTTGATGAACCTGACCTCGGATTTGCGCCTCTTTGTCGACGGCGGTTCTTGTTGAGCTCCTGAAGGAAGTCACGCGGCGACTGTTGTTCCTCACAGCTCCACATCTGCTCTCATCTCCCTCATCATCATTTACATTCTCAAATCTGCATTTTTCATATAGATCCCACCTTACCCTAATTTTAATATCACTGTTATTTCCCATGACACTTTTTGTTTTATTATACATTATGAATTTCTCCATCTTTCTCTGCCTCTCTCTCCTGTTTAACTCCCCCACCCCCCCTTTTTTTCCTTTTCTTCTCTAATCCCCGTGCCCACACTGTGCTTATGAGCTGAAATATTTTATCAGGTGGAACCCTCAGTCAAACTTATCATTTTAATCTTATTTCAATAAAAAAAATAATCTCTCTTCGTGGCTGTTTGACAGCAGCTAATGGTTTTTTGTTATCGTGAAGGAAACTTTGAGGACTGAGATTGACTGCCAAAAAAATGCAAAGCAGCCCTCCTGTGAGCCCCCCCCTCAGACGATTTATAAAGGATGCATTAAGAGCAGGTAAAACACGCGGCGAGAGGACAAAAGCCATCCATGCGGAGGCCTATCCATGCTGATTTATAGGTTTTTGTCTACTTGTAAGTCTATTGTGATATTCGATATTGGTGTCCGATGGAACTCGGAGCGGGGCCATCTTCAGCGCTGCCTCATGTTCTCATTTTTGTACCGTTCATCATAGAAATTGTCCAGACTTGAAATGTAAAAGCGCACATGAGGTCAGAAAAGGTAAAACAAACAGCTAACAGCATTTAGCTTTTCTTCCCTATTTGTTTACCAGATGCTTGAATCCAAGGTGACTTATACAAAAGAGATAAAATCAAGCACTAAAAGTTCAATGTAATGGCCATAAATTTAGTATGTTCTAACTGAAATAGAGCAAGGTGAAGGAAGGGTACACCCTCTATGTTGTTGTGAAACAAGCCCATTTACATGCCCAAAACAATGGAATAATTGGGAATAATTGTAACCAGTGGTCCTTTGATATGTCGCAGTTCACTTTGGCAGTTTCGCTGTTTCTTTGATTTTTTCAGTACAATTTTGCATGTTTATTTTTTGTGTTTTCTACATCTTTATTGGCTGTAGATCATTGTTAACAAATCCCTCCTTTGCCTTGTCTCCGGTACAGAATGCTTTCAGGTAACATAAATATTTGATTGCAAGCAGATCTTTGTTTTTATTCTATAACACTGGATTTAATTGTCTACATCTGAAAATAGATTTGAATTTTGAGGGTTTAAGCAATAGAGAAAAGTAAAAACGCTCATGTATGTCTGATAAAACTATGTAGTGTCTGTAATTATGCATTTTATACCCTTAAAACATCTATAATCCCACTGTTTTTTTGTTTTTTTCATAAGACCACAGGTCAAAGTCGAGACCCTCAGGGTCATTTAATCCACCCCCAAAACTACTTTACAATATTATTATTATTAATAATATCCTGATGTTATCTTGTAACATCCCAATTTTAACATAGAGTAAAATATTGAAAGTTATTAAAGATTTAGGTAGATTTATTTTCTCTTTTTATTCATAAGTTTTGAATTTTTAACAATTTCGTTTATGTATTCAATAAATGTTTATCCTGTTCAGCCTGCGACGTACTGTGTGTTTTGGATTTTGGACCCCTGTGCGATTGAGTTTGACACCTCTGCTTTAGACAACCAAGTGTATTTCAGATTAGCAATGGAATCTCAAAAATGAGAAATTGTGCTCTTGTTGCATTCATAACCTCCTCCAGTCTGTATCTACGAACGTGGTGGTAGAGACGGTCGTAACATTAGCTAGGAAATAATACATCTGAACAATATACAGCATGCCACAATTCTTCGTTTGTACTCAAATGCCATTTGCCAATGATAACACTTCATGAACCTCATGTCTCCTGAGTTTTGCCTACATGTGCACAGATGTAAAACTATGAAATATATAGCATAAGAGTGGAAACCTGCCTGAAAGTATCTGTGTATGTCTGAAAGACTTTCAATGATCAGAAGAAGATACTCTTCAGAACAAGAGAAGGAATCCATATTTGGTTCAAGCTGCTGCCGCATTCAGGCGGTAAAGGTTAAAAAGTAAAAGGCTTTGTTTGTGAGTCACTAACTTGTCCTGTGAAAGTGTGCGTTTACCCATGTCAGCCAGATGAGACGTCTTTCAGACTTCAAAGATGTTCACTGAAGATCTTGTAGATAATCCTCCCACTGCTGAATATACCATGTGGTCTCCAAGAGTCATCAACAACAACGGGGGTAAAATACAACATAGATATTGTTCCTAGTCCGCAATATTCTGGAATTACCTCTTCACTAATTATTGTGTTCTTACATACATTTGCAGTCTTTTAAAAAAGCTGTCATGTTTATATCCAACTCCAAATTACTTAATTTTTTGGAGTTTCAGTACTTTTCTCTTTGAGAAATGCACCTTAGGTTAAAAATTATAGTTTGACCTGCTATAGTTCAAAACAGTCTGTCGCTCAATTTGCAAAAGTAGTCAGTTGGAATTTTACATGGAGATCATTGCTATCCCTTTTACATTTTTAACTAACCATGCAGTCATATTTACAACAAGTCGTCTAACCTCTTTTGAGTTTTTATTTCTCGAAAACCAATCAGATACTAGAACTCCTGAGTGTTTCAGAGAAGAATCTCACATAACCAGGAGATCAGCAGTGGGATCTAACAGGCATCTTTGTCAAAGATAATGATCTATCATCAAACATTTCACTGAGTGAACTCTCTTCTCCACATTTGCATCCTCTTGTAGCAACGTCACTAGCTGTAGTCACTGCCACAGTTTAAGGATGTATTCAGACTGGACACATCTGGTCCGCTCAAAGTCAACCAGAGTTTGTTTCCCTTAATTTTTCATGTTTCACTCTGAATACATGCAAGCAGACCCTGGTTTGGGACCAGGAACCACTCTCGTAACCACCTTTCGACGTGCTCTCGGTTCATTTCCAATCAGACTGAACTTCGGTTCGCTTTGAGATTCTATAGTCTGAATACGGAATAACTGGACCAAATCTGCCACCGGATAGAAAAAAAACAAAATCTAAACCTATGACAGCAGATGACCTCAGAGGCTGAGAGACTATAACATACTCTGTTTCTAGTCTTGACCGAGTTTTAACCCATGAAAGCTTTAAACTAGAGCAGGGGACCCCAAACTACGACCCGTGGGCCGGATCCGGCCCTCCTCCATATTTGGCCCGGCCCCCCAAACTGTTTCGGCAAAATTAGACTTTTTTTTCAGTTTTTTAGGCTAATTTGACATTTAGCTAATGTTTCAGCTAATTTCGCCTTTTTTTCAGGTTTTTAGGCAAATTTGGAGTTTAGCTAATATTTTAGCTTTATGCCAGCTGTTTTGGTTAAATTAGACATTTTTCCAGTTTTTAGGCTAATTTGGCATTTAGCTTATATTTCAGCTACATGCTAGCTGTTTTGGCTAGTTCAGAATTTTTCAAGCTTTTTTCGGCTAATTTGGCACTTTGCTAATATTTTAGCTAGCACTCAGCTTCAGCGTTTTCAGCTCTCAAGTTTAGCGTTTTTAGCTATTAATTTAAGTATCTTCAGCTGTTAATCCATCGCAGTTAATGCTATATATCTAGTTTTTAAAATGTTCTAATATGATTTTTTTCCGTGAAGATTACAGAAATGAATCATTTAAAATTTAGCTATGCATGGCTTTCTAGAAAACCATACATCTTTACATTTTGGCTGTGATTGTTACACTTTTTCTGTCAGCCTACAAACCGACCCCAGGCCCATATCAGAGAAGAAAACAGTTATGTGGCCCTCACAAGAAAAAGTTTGGGGACCCCTGCTCTAGAGCCATGATAATAGACATATACCAAGTGCCAACAAAGTCTGTATCAGTGAAATCACAGAAGACATGAAAAACTGCCCTGAAATCAAAATGAAAACATAGAAACATCATTCTGTTGTTCTTCAGATTACTCTGCTTGCTAATGACTGCAGATGGACGTGAACAGCCTCAAATGGAAATTTTGCCAGAGGAATTCAAATCACCAACAGGGAGGAGAAAGACACACTCAGTGATATAAAAGTGTCGCAGTTTATCACTCCGCAGCTTTGTCACTTCTTCATACACCTCAGGGAGGCTGCTGCCAAGAGATGAAGAGGTGGGGGAGGAAAGATTCAGATCAGGACAGGGACTGTGGATGCCCTCAACCCAGACTCCTCCTCCTCTGTTTCTCCTTCGCTTGCCGTCCACCCCTGTCGCCGTCCTCCACGTCCACCTCCCGGCCGCCTGTCGCAGCCACCGGGGGCACATTCCCTGACAGATAATTTGTTTAGTAAATGAAACAGATGTCTTGTTGCGAGTCATTTTTCTTCTTCCCTCTCACTTTTGGGGGGAGCGTGCAGCCGTTGGGTGGACTGAATGGGTTTGGGTGGCAGAATAGTCAAGCTGGGGGGGATGGGATGTCCAGGGGGTCAGACAAGATACAATCCAGAGGCATCTCGGAAAAAGAGGAATAACAAGGCCCTCACGGGGCGCCTGGGGACCCACAAACATCATTCAGATCTTCCCATAATCATCAAGGCCGGGCGAGGATGCCTACCTGATTTACATAATACAGTCCCGACACTTTTACTCCTGCTATCCATCAAGGCTGTGATGAAGGGATGAGGGGATGAGGCCCTCTTCTCCTCTGCTCCATCTCTCTTTCTCCCTCTGATTGTGTCTTGTGTTTATCTGCCCGAGCACAAAAGATTGATTCCCCACTGTTTTTGCCCCTTATGTTCAGCAGATATGAATTTTCACGGGATGATGAAGCACCGAGTCAACTAATAATAAACAGAAAACACGTATTCAAAGACAGAGAGAAGAAAGGAGGGGAGCCGTCTGTCCATGTTTGGCTGATGAGCAGAGATGGATGTTGTGCGGTAAGAGACTCAGGAAGGTACTCCGAGGAAAGTTGAATTAAGAACGCAGTTCAGTTTTCCCTCCCTGTCACTATAAAATGTCATTGTTTTGTTGGGGTAGGGGGGGGGTTAGAGAAAATATTTAACACAATGCAGCTTCCTCCTCTCCTGTTAACTCTTTCAAGGTCAGTGATCTGAGTAGCTACAGATGGAAGTAAAGTAAATCAAATGACTTTTGTATTGTTTTCACAAACATGTATAAGGTGAAGGGACAAAAAGTCTTCAGCATATTTCAATGGCGGGTCACTTCAGTTTATTTAACTGCTCCAATAACAGTGAAATATCTTGTATCTCACTACAGCCCATTCATTTACAAACCAATTTAGACTTAAAAAATATGTATACTTGCTTTCCCTTCAGTTCATAACAAAATGAGTTAAAGACAAAGGCTTTTCAGAAATCATGATGCTGTCTGTTGCCCCATTAGTGCCAACAATCCTTGCATCATGACACAACCTCACACATAAGCACATACTATACAGACGTAGGCCACTTTATTAGGTACACCTCACTAGAATTGGGCTTGAACCCCTTTTGCCTTCAGAACTGCCTTAATCCTTGGTGGCATAGATTTAAAAATGTACTGAAACATTCCTCAGAGTTTGGTCCATGGCATCATGCAGTTGCTACAGATTTGTCGATCCATGATGCCGATCTCCAATTCCACCAGATCACAAAGGGTGTTCTACTGAGTTGAGATCTGGTGACTGTGGAGGTTGCTTGTATCCAGTGAATTAATGGTAATGTTCATGAGACCAGTCTGGGCCTTGTTCTGCTTGCAAGATGGTACACTGTGGTCATTAAGGGATGGATATGGTCAGCAACAATACTCAGGTAGGCTTTGGAGTTGTAACAATGCTCAGGTGGCCCAAGTGTGCCAAGGAAATATCCACTACACCATGACACCACCACCACCAGCCTGAACCGTTGATACAAGACTGGAGGGATCCATTCATTCATTCTGACCCTACCAATCAAATATGGCAACAGAAATGGACAAGAGGACCTGGTTGGAGACAAGATGGCAGCTGAAAATCATTATCCATAAACAAAAATTAGCAAAGATCATTAGCTATCATTTGTGGTCATTGGGCTTTGGTTCTAGACCAGTGTTTATGTTTGACCGCGCTTAACGTCAACCCTTTACGAGATCAACGAGAATTGACTATTTCCATGAAGGAGAACGAGAGTTTGACTTTTAGATTAGTAGTGTGTTGCATATCAGTGAAAAGCCACTTTAAACGTTAGGGTTGCCAGTTATATTAGTCTCTTTTAAACAAAAACAAGAGGATTTTTTAACCAAAATGTGCGGCGCGGAAGGGAATGGGGTGGTAGTAGTGACGTGTGTGTGTGTGGGAGGGACTTCTGGACTCTCCTTTCGGATGATGATTTTCAGCCACCATCTTGTCTGTAAGACAATCTTCAATCTTCTATTGTCCAATTTTGATAAGTCTGTGTGAATTGTAGCCTTATTTTCATGTTCTACCTGACAGGAGCTGGTTTGGTCTTCTGCTGCTGTAGCCCATATGTCTCACGGTTTGCTGTGTTTTGCGTTCAGAAGCTCTTCTGCAGACCTTGGTTTTTATCTTTCTATCGGCCATTCTCCTCTGACTTCTGGTATCAAGAAGGCCTTTCTTTCTTACTCTGTTTGAACTGGAGCAGATCTTCTTGGCCACGTCTACATGCTACGTTGCTGACATAAGATTGCCTAATTGGAAATTTCTGTTAATGAGCAGTTGGACAGGTGTGGCTAATAAAGTGGCCAGTGAGTATATATTGAAGATCTGATGTCTCACTCCAGAAAAGTGCAGTGCTTGGAAATGCAAAGATACTGCACAGACACCACACGCTCCAGGCCCTTGGTATAGAAGCTTGGGTGAGAAACCACCCGCAGAGGGTGAGACGAGAATTTAAATATATACATGAGCCATTTACTAGATCTGCCACCCACATGCTTCACTTTGTTGCTCATCCCATTTTTACGTTGCTCTTAAATGTGGCTCTGTTTAAAATGTAATACCTATCCAACATAGACTATTTCTTGTAAATATTTGGGTTTGTACCCTAATTTAGGAGTAATTCTTGTGTTTTGTTTTAGATATTTTGCTGCACACAGACCACAACAAGAAGTTCCCGGTTCAAGTTTCAGCTGGACTTTCCAGTATGGAGTTTATATGTTCTTCTTTTGTACATTCTTGGGCTTTTTTCCTCCCACAATCCAAAACTACACATTGGTAGTCAGGTGGTCACTCTACATTGCTCTTGGTGAGAATGTAAGCATGTGTTGCTGTTTAGCCGAGTGATGGACTGACAATCTTTCCCTGACAGTAGTTGGGAAAGGCAGCAGCCCCATGATCCCACGAGAGGTTAAGCAGATTTAAAAAATAGATGACTCTTTATTTCAGATATTTTTTGTATACATTACAAGAAATGTGTACTCCTTTTTGCAAGCTTGGTCTCACATTTCATATTAAATTCAATGTCCAAGATGTTTTATTCTTAATATTTAATTCATTTGTGGCTTTTTTTTTATTACATCAATTGTCTTTTTTATCAGTTATAATATCGACTACTGAATGTGAGTTTTATGTATCTCCTTTCATTCTGATAACACAATTTAAAATGGGATAGGTCTACTTAAAGAAACAAAACCACCTTATTGGGTCATGTTGTAACTGACATCAGAATCCTTAAACCGTCAACAATACCTTTCTGGATTTTTTAGAATTTGACAGTTGGTGACTTTAATATTAGGGTAACAAATTACTTAAGTCAATCAGTCGTACTGCTGTGGCACAGACTTTTTGGAGGTCTCATTGACAGTGCTGCAGGATTTAAAATTTAACATCTTAATATCCAAGAGTGCAGGCCTTTAACTTGTGGAGTTAAATCAGAGTGCTGTCGGGGAGCGGCATGATGTGCCTGCCAAAGCACGAGGCCATGTCTGGTTCACAGAGGACATTACCATAAGTACCATTACTGTCAGAGAGCATGAGATCGGTATCAGTGAAATATACCACCACTGCTGCTATGGCATCTGCAGTGACTTACAACACTCCTGGCCTAATACTGACATTTACCACAGACACAATGTAGTTTGCTGCTGGAAAAGATGAGGCAATATGTTGAACATCACTGCATGTTGTCACGCTTGCTCAAACAAAAATCAAAGGATCAAAGAAGAAGTCATTCCCTAGATCAACCGCAGTCACTGATGTTCATGTGCAATTAGAGCAACTTTTTGGATGTAACTTCAAAATGTCAGTTTCTGGGTTTTTTTTTTTTTTTTTTTTACTTCACTCTAAAATCAAATATAAGTCGAGATATAAACAAACACGTTGATGTTGCACAAGTAACCTGCATAATAATAATCTGATTTAATTTAAATGTGTATAAAAAGAACAAATAAAAGTGAAAACATTATAACTCAAAGATGACACAGTTTACCTTTGTGATGGAGGACTTTGTATCCTTCTCCTTGGAGGGTCGAATAAAAAAAAAAAAAAAATCTGGACACACTTGCATTAAAAATGCTCCTTTAAATGGGGGGGGGGATTCGGACTGGGCCTTTGGGTCAAGAAAGTAGGTTTGCACCGATATTTAACAAGTAAAGATAGTAAAGTTTTTAATTTCTGTATCAGTCTGTTAGTTTACTTTAAATCTTTAAGTACTTTTCTACTGTAATGTCATGTATATCAGTGCAATGCTGCTTTTTCCTGCTTCAGTGAACGTTGACATTTGGCTAATTGTGTAAACGCTTGATGCACTGGGATAATTGAAATGACATCAACACTTAGGCTAAAGTTTTGTTGTTAAAATGAATAAATTCCTCTCACTACAAGTCGATCTATAAATCAAAAATAGCGTTTTGCATGGAGCCTCAAAGTGTTCATAAATAACCAATCAATCGACCAATAAATATCTCATAAGTATGGAACCAATAGTAAGAGACCAGAGCAGGTTGACAAATAAATGAATAGATTGATTTTATTGACAAAAACCTGATATGAAAGCACACAGAAATTTAAAATAAACTGAAACAAGACTAAAAAAAAAAACAGAACTCAAATAAAACAATTCAAAAACAGGAGCAAATGGTGAATTGCTCAGAACAACACAAAGTTCTATGGGACAGGAAGGTAAGTTTACTCTAATAGGTTTAAGTCATTGGTGAAAATAGGTTCACACAAGCCAAGGCAGAAATTTGGCGAAAGGGCAGACAGTGATGTAAATCTGTTCAAGGTAGAGACGAGACCTGCTTGTCCTGCTGCTGTTCCTTAAATCAGCATTTATTTTCTCCATCCACCTTCAACAGAGATGGACTTGTAGAGGAACACACTGAAAATGGGTCTGCAGATTTGCTCAGTAGTCACTCATTCTTAGTTTTTCTGTTCTTTAACAAAATAGATTTTCCTTTCCTGTTTACCGACGTGGAAAACATTTCCAAGGTTTTAGATCAGAAAACAAATACTCACCCATTTAAACACGCTTTCCTATTGAGCTAATGAGTTGCCATAAATTGAAGAACCATCATCTCAAACACACGTTAAAGCTTCGCAAATTTATTCCGATTAAAAAAAAAAAAAAAAAAAAAAACCCTTGATGTTGTCATGTTAGAAAGTTTGCTGAAAAGATTAATACTAAGCAAATGTATGTTTAGTAAAAGCCGATGCATCCAATCAAAAACATAAACAGGGATCTAAGTGAGCTGCAGTGTTTATCAAGTCATTGATTTAAGAAATTTGTTATCCTTTAAATTTCAAAAATGGAGTGAAACTCTTGACACATAATAATCCTTATAGCAGTTCAATATTAATTTTGCTTCCAAAGAAAAATGAATAAATAAATAAATTGCCTTTTGAATTGTGCAAGAATATTACAAACATTTTTAAGCTAGAGTACTTAAATAATCGGGGTGTAAGATGATATCAATTCAGTGAAATATCGCAATACGATTAGATTTAAGATACCACTAAGTCAATAGTTAATTATTTATCAGAAAACACGTAGTTCCAGCTTACTCTTGTTTTCCACTTGAATATTTCCTAAATTACAAAAGAGCATAAGGAATTTGCTTGGGTAAAAGCAACTTCTTTATGAGATACAGTTGCAGAGCTTAAAGTTTTGATCAGTAAATGACATGTATTTTACAAGTGTACTTTTATGAAAAAAATGTATTAATATTTAGATCATTCTTAGGTCATAATTTAAAAAGATAGTCTGGGATATATCGGGATATGTATCATATCGCAAGACTCTTGCCAATGCACATCCCTATTAAATAGTGAGTTCCTCCACTGTCTCCTGATAAATTTTAGTCTTAATTTACATCTTAAGTTGATTTCTGGAAAGCAAAAAGATAATTTTTTTAGATTGGAATTTTACAAATGGAAATCAGGCTGGATCTGGACTGTTTGGGGCTATATCGGGATACGTATCGTATCATGATACATGTATCGCGATACATATCATATCGCAAGACGTTTGCCAATCCACATTCCTAATAAATAGTTCATCCAATCCATTCTGACACATTTTAGTCTAATTTACATCTTAAGTTAATTTCCTGAAAACAAAAAGAGTTTTCTACACTGGAATGTTGCAAACGGAAATCAGGCTGGATCATCAGAAATGGAAATAGCTGCAGTCGCACCTCCATCAGAAAAAGAACGAGCTGATGGTGGAAATAGGATCAGAGACGGGTGGCGATAGCTGTAGTTAGTTTAAAGATACTGTATGAATGGGCTGACAGTTGTGGGTGAAGGGAAAGAAATTGGTTGACAGCTGGTTAAAATGAGAGCGAGGTAAGCAGAGATAAAAGGGGATAGGTGCGGGTATGCAGAGATAAAGTGGATGCAGATGTGGAATGGAATGAGGTGTGATGAATGAGGCAGCGGGTGCAGGCTAGGGTGACAAGGATGGGAGACAGAGTGAGAGACCATCACGTGAAAGGACGGATGGAGACGGAGAGGGAGGCAGAAACGTCCAGTCACAGCCAAGCCACTAATAAGCCTCTCTCCATAACCCAGCTCTGCCCTTCCATGTTAACATACTGTGAACTGAACACAAGTGACAAAATCAATCCATCACCGGCGCTCGCCGACCAACACAGAAAGGGACAGAGGCGCTAACAGAAATTGATGACATCCCCACTCGAATTTTACACCGTTTCGGCCACAGCGCCGATTGAAACAGACAGAGATTTATAGTCCAGCCGAAGACCGCGGCCATCCTTGATTGCCTCTTTTTTTTCTCCCCTTCTGTCGCCAATGCAAAGCCTCCTTTTTTGCATATTTATGCCCGAGCTCATCAAGACTGAGCGGACACATCAAAGTGACATTCTTATTTCACCTCTGGGAGGAGGGGGCTGGTGAGGGTGGGAGGTTGCATCCCGGACCTCAGGTTTGTTGAGGAGTCCTGGAAAGATTTTGCTCAAGGGATTCCATTGGATGGAGCTTTTTTATGCACTTTAGATATGTAAATTGTTTTTCAGCAGCAAAGATTGTGTTCTCTCTCCATTGTTTTGGTTTGCTCATGACAGATTTGTACTAAATAAGAAAGAAAAGAAATTCTTTGCATTCAGATCACCAGGTACTGATAACCAAGAAGAGACCAGTCTTCAATCCAAATCAGTTATGTAGGTAAGAAATAAACTTGGAAATAGATTACTCAGAAGATTTATATATATATTTTTAAAAAGGAGCAATGAGTTTCTTCATCATTTGAGAAGTATCTGTTTATTACAAACCAGTAAAACTACAAAGCAGAAACCCTTTCATGGAACTTGGAGAAAAATGTTGAATTTGAAGGAAGTGTTTAAAAGAGGACAATCAAGCTATAATCAAAGACCAGCTCACCTTCATGGAAAATATTTCTGAAATGGAGCATTGGCCTTGGCCAACCTGTTGTTGGTCAGGGGCCAATGCTTCATCCATATTGTTGGATGGAATGTATCACCATGGTAGCAGTGAAGATGATGTCACTATTTCATTTCATACTTTTATAGATTACACTGCAACAGCAGGTCCCTTAGAAATCAGTGAAAAATAGATAGGCCCATTGTTGGATTTTCTGTTAAGACCCACTCTGATGAAATTCATGTTTTTGGTGTTTTTAACTAGTTCTTGTAGCGTTTTTTCTTATGATGGAGGTCATATTAAAAGAAAATCAAGTTTAATATTTGAATTTCTGAGTATTTCTTTATTCAAATAATTGTGAGTATGGAGCAGACAAATAAAATGCTGTTGGAAAAAACTTGACATAAGTGCTACGGTCAGTGGTCCGCTACATTCTGAAGCGACCGCTTACAGACGACAAGATTTCTTTCCATTTCTTGTATAGGCTGGTAACTACAAACTTTGCCTCAGTTTGACGTCATTATGAAGGACCTGGAAACAAAATCACTAATCTGTTACTGTTTTTAATTAATTACTGTGTTTTATTCTGTTTTATTTCATCATATTTATTTAATTTTAGCTTATTTTAATTCTATGACCTGTTTTGGGTGTGTGAAATTGTTCCCTCTTGACCGGGACTCCCTTGAAAAAGAGATCAATGGATCTCAATGGGTTGAATAAAATAAAAACTAGCTGGCTCAGGGGGCAGCAACCTTTAACAGTAGAAGAGCTGTTTGGGCTTGTTTTCTATTTATCAAAACCTAGAGGAGCCACACAGTCTTACTTTAGCCTTTAAGAAATTTGGATTCGCTTTCATGACTGTTTTTTTAATAATAAATGTGAATTATGACTTTTTTTTTGGCACAAACAAAAGCAAAATTTGATTTTTTTTTATAACCAATGTTATGCAGCACAATATGATTTGTGCTTTTAACTCATAAAAGATCAAACCTTTTACCGATGTCTTGTTTTGCTTATAAAATCTGTTCATTCTGGAGGTAGAGTTAGACAAACAAGACGTCTTCAGGTCGACGGGATGTAAATACATACATAGTTTGTCATCTATGTGCATCTCAGGCATTGATTTATAACTTTAACAAATCTAAATTAATTGCTAATTGAGTAACCCTTACTTTTAAAAAGTGCTATTTTATTTATATTTCCTTTTATTGTTCTTTTTCCCCTCTTTGTCGTCAGCAGTCTTACACTGCTGGGTTTTGTTATTTTAGTTTGGGGTCAAACCTTGGTAGTCTTAGTTTGCATACTTTGTTTATTTGTTTTCTTTAGGTAGTTTTGGTTAGGCAGCCATATTAGGGAGCTGCTGACTCAGACGGTTGACATGGCTGGGTCAGCAGTCTCCATGACTTATTTAATGTTTGGCCAAGGAGCCACCATGGAGAGATAAAAGAGCTGCATGTGGATCTGGAGCCGCAGGTTGCAGACCCCTGAGCTAGTTGGGGGGTGTGAAAATGGATGGATGATGGGAAGGCTTCATTGCCCACATCTCAGAGGCAAATTTCTGGAGAACTCCTGCCACTCTGCTGGAACTATGTCCAAGAAAACGACAGTTATTTCCTATTATTGTTACTATTTTTGTCCAAAAACATGCTCCATAGCTTACTTGGTGACTCTAAATTGTCCCTAGGTGTGACAAAGTGGTTTAGAAAATGGATGGATGGATATTTCCAATCAGGAGACGAGTCCAGGAAGTCAGAAGTTGCAGATATGAGCCTAAGAATTTTTTTTTTGTGCCTATTTTGATGTCAAAGAGTGTGTCTGAAAGAAGAGACGGTGTTGTTCAGAGTCTAAGTACAGTTTGTATTGATCCTTTTGGCCTACAGGAAGCTGCAGTTTTCCATTTTTACTGGCTGATTAGAGCATTTAGGCTGGCATTGTCTGGCCTGTTGTCTTGCTTCAAAGCGGCTTTTCATCTGGGAGCTAAACGTAGGAAGGAACTGTGAGCGAGACCTGAGTGAGGAACAGTCGTAATCACTGATTGAGATCTCGGGCTCGCCTGGTCTTAAGTGTCTTTATTTGCAATCTGGAAAAGGAGAAATTATGCGTCCTGCGCTTTATTGTGTTTGCAAGCTGTTTTCCTGCGACTGTCGAGCTCCTTCAACGCAGCAATCTCGCCTATTTGTCTGTGAGTGACTTTGTCGTCTGCAGCTGCTGTCTTTACTGAATGTCTGGGTGGAGATGCTGTGGGGTGGGGGTGACTCTCCCCGCTCAGTCATGCTGTGAAGGTTTTATGAGTACTTATGGAAAGTATAAATTTCACGGGCAGCGCAGAGCTGCAGCCGAACGGTGCTTGACGGCGGTGTCAGTGTAACGGCCACAGCAGTTAGCCTGACAGCAAATTGATTAGAATAATTCAAATGTGATGAATAACTTTCATCACGTAACCACATAGTCCGGTGGGTGCGCCATTCGTTAGGGCAACTGTGGTTTTTGACAGGACTGTGCACTGGAGAGAGACAACATATCAGCGATGTGCATTACAGCAAACATCTTTGTTGCAAATGAAAAAGGCCCCACGCGCTTGGCGCAACGATTGTCATGAAAAAGTAGCGTTGTTCCTGTCACGCCTCTAATTTTCTCTTTGGAATTTGTGTCTTGATGTTATAGTAGATAGGAAAGATATCCAGGCTCATGGAGAAAGGATGGAAATATGATTACGGTAAACTGCAGATAACTGTAATGTCATAACACCCTGACACTCCGGCAGAGACACAAACCGGTCTCAGATATTATTATCACACATGAAGGTCGCATTTACAAAATGGAGACGGATTCCATTTTAACATGTAGTTCACTTCATAAAACAAAATAAAAAACAGCATATGTCTTTGTGCATTGTTTTTTTTTTTTTTTTTAATCAAATACTTTTTTAATTCAAATCTATGGGTCTTAGTACCTTTGGTTCTATATGGGAGTGATTGATCAACACATTCTCGTCCCCAAGTCGTCACATGTTGACGTTTGGTTAAGGACCCCTCCATGTCATTTTTTTTATGCTTTGGGGGTCCCCAACTCGTCATTTTTTGACGTTACGGCTTTTCGTAAAATCAAGCGTCCACATCCCTCGGGACGCGGTACCAGATGCAGTACAGGGTTAGGGTACCTGATACCGGAACCCTCACCTGACACCAGATGCGGTACAGCCAGGGGGTGTCAAACTAAATCCCACAGTTGGCCAAAACACACTCTAGGCTGCAGGCTGAACAAGATAAACATTTACTGAACACACTAAAAATACAATTTTAAAACTCTAAAAACTTAACTTTTTAGGATAAATATAAATAAAAATCGGTGAGTTTATTATTCCAGAATAAATCAACTTAAACCCTCGTAAAAATTATAAAAGTAAAAAATAAAATAAATATTGAATGAACAATAAATATCTTTACTTTTATGTAATTTTATATGAAAAATTATACTTATAACACAAGACTGATCTCTGTAAAATATATCCTGTTAAAATTATACAAATATAAACATGCTGTTGAGCAAATCAAAGCTTGGAAATAAAAGAAAACATCTGACCGTTAGCAACAATAAAATAAAATAATCTGGAGGGCCGGATATAATTACCTGGAGGGCCGAATCCGGCTCCCGGCCTTGACTTTGACATGTGCTATACAGGATTTAGTACCGGATGCAGTATCGGACCCGAACCAGTACCAGATGTGCTACTGAGCACAAACTGGGTTAAGGTCTTGGTACTGGGTAGAGGTACCGTTGTGCATCCCAGTACTGGACCACTTCCAGTTTGCAGCCCAGACAAAGTGGACCTGTGATTTGATGGGAACAGCCAGCATGTCAGAAAAGGCAGGTTGGGGACACCCTAAGGGTCAGTTTTTGACGCAGAAGGGTCTTTAACAAAACGTCCATATGCGACGAGTTCGGGGTGAGAATCTTGTGGGTTCATAGATCTCAGAAACGTGGAAGATGTGACTTTGAAGATGTTTGCAGATAAAGAAACTTTAGGATTTAAATGTTTCATGTTTCCTCACTACTTTCACCTTTCCTAATTTTTTTTCTCAACACATTGTGTTTTGTATCCTAATTGGCTGTTGATCTTGTCAATCAACCTCTTCCATGCCGTGTCTTCTGTACAGAAGAGTGACATAAATCTTTATTGTAATCAGATCTTTGTTTTCATTCTCACTAAACTAATGTTTCTAAAAAGTTTGGACAAAGATAGATTAAGCAAGAGAACAGTGTGATTTTTTTTTCTTTCATAGAAAAGTGTTATGTGTCCTTAAACATGCATAATCCTGCTTCGTGGGCTTCACTTCAGTATCACGGGTTATTTAGGGACGTATCCCCCTTGATAAATGAGGGAACGCTGTATTGCATATTGTCCAACTTGTGCACTTAACGGATAAATAAAGATCAAGCTGCTCCTAATTTGCAGTATTTACACCAAAAAGTATGTAGTTAAAAGCTGCCATTAGCTGCAGTGACCCAACAGTTCATGAAACCCTAAAGGATTCCAAGACCCACAGAATTTTATGGCCAGGCAGCCTTCAATACAGAAATGCCTCTGCCAAGTAATTACAGCTAAGCCACTCTCTTTAAATCCTTCTTTATCAACCTCTTTCTCTGCTCGTGTTCATTGTTCAGCACAGAAAAAATAGATATTTCCAAGGATTTCCAGCTTACACATTCTCAGATCATTATGATTCTAGATTGTTGGCCCTTATGTAGCTTTATTTCCACTGTTGTTTACCAGTTTTCCTAATGTGATTGTTCATATTATACATTTTAAATTTTTTCAGCTTAGAGCACAAAAAAACTGTTATCGTGAACAGGAGCAACCGCTGTTAGCTCCTCATCCCGTCATTCGTCATGCGTTACACATGGTTCTTGATTATGCCAAAAGCGTGAATGACTGTCTGACATCACCTAAACGGCCTCATGAGACCTAAAAGTTTAATATCTCACAGGTAGAAAGACAAAAATGGATTTTATGGAACAACAAAGCAAACTGAAACCGGTAGCCACTCATGCATGTTGTTCTCAGTGGATTCCTTATCAGCCTGTAGATCAGGCATTCTGCAAAAAAAAACAAAAAAAAAAAAGCTTTTTTTCCATTTTACTAACAATTTGATTCTGAACAAAGTTTTATTTTTTTTAAAACTACAAGATTTTTTCCACCACAATCCAGTCCGTCACATGTCGAAAATACATCCGCATTTTCTCAAAGCACAAAAATCTTAGCTAGAATAGTTCACAAAAAAAACAAGCATTTTGGAAGATATTTTTAGGCAAAGAAGAGCCCACCAGGAAACAGAAGAAGAGCCTTCCACTTCAAAATAAAAGAAATCTGCAATTAACAGACAAAAACCAGGAGTCTTTACTCCAAATATAGATTTATTGTGACAGTTGTTCTCAATAATCATGCGTTCTATCCAGTAACAGGCTTTCTGATGTTAGGATGCTGCTAAAAAAGTTGCTCAAATAATGGTTTATTATAAAATTTAGAAAATACCCATTTTAGTGACTTTTTTTTTTTCCTTTTTACAAAAGTTGGCTTTTGTTTGTTTAGCTTCCAAATTATAGGTTCAGGAAAAATCTAGTGGTTTCTCTCTGTATGGTGGTTCACCTTTTGCGAACTTTCTGTTCCAACTATTTTCATTTGATTTTTTTACAGCGCATTGTCAACCAGTTACAAACACCTGTTAGATCTGGCGTCTATTAAAGATAGGCCACCATTGATATTAGCTTATAAAGATATGATGTTGTAAGCACTTTGGTGAGCACAGTAAGCTCTGAAGAAAGGGATGTGTTAGCCTGGGGGCGGAGCTGGCAGCGCAGACTCTTCCTGAAAGGGGCCATTCTAACTTTGTGACATCACAATGTGAGGACCAGCTTGTTTTTTGTGGATTGGGAGGGGCTGGTGCTCAGAGCACAAGTTGAGGATTGCTCAGAAATGTGAGAACAAATCAAACTACTGCTTTATTGTGAGGAATGAACATTATAATACACATAAAAGCTCAAAAAGTTGATTTTGCATGGCATAGGTCCTTTAAAACAAAGCCTCCAATAAGTGGGTTCATAAAAATATTATCTGGCTTCTGCATTCCTCATGAAGAACACAGAAAGCTGCAACAAAATTCTAAACAATTTCACCTTAAACAGGTGCTTCAGGCAGGAATATGACATTGGTTGCTGTTTCCTGGAGTTCATCTCAGACACTGCTGAACCTCGTTCCACGTGAGCTCTCAGCTCTCTAAAATGAAACAAATACTTCCACTGCTGCCGCCTCCAAGCAGAGAAATACGCCCGGTGCAAAATCCTGCCTGATGTTTCTGAAGGCTAATGCGGTTTTCCTGAAGACTCTTTGTCGACGTGAACCCACGTGTTTCTGTTATCGCTGAGGCTGAAGAGCCACATTTGCAACAACTTTTAAACCAATAAACGGTGACATTTTCTTCTGAATAAATGTCAGTGTTTCTGCTGTTCTGTTGCAGAAGGCTGTTACACAGCAGGGAGTCAACCTATAGCTACTTTATGAGAGCTTTTACATCTGCTGTTGTCGACGGTGGGCATCTGCAAGGTTTTTTTCAGTAAAAGAAAAGAAAGAAAGAAAATAAAGAAAGTCTGCTGGAAAAGGACTTTGTAGAAACAAACAACGGCCTTTTTTGGAGAGTTAGGTTCAAGTAAGAGAGTTCTGGTCAGATCTTAGACCTTGTCCGGATGTGTTAATCCTTATTTGACTATCATAGTTTTCAAAAACAGAAATCTTAAAGTTTATTTTTATCTTTTTGGAAAATTTTAAACACAGATTTATCATAAAAACTTGACAAGCAGGGAGTCACGGGATTTTTTAAGACTTTTAAAAACATTTGAATGTCTTTGTCCATCTTCCTGAAAATATAATTTCAATAAAACACACACGCAAAATCTTGTTGGTTCAATAAATGTATTTCTTATTGTTCTGTCTGGAATTTTAGGACTTTCAATGTTATAGAAAGTTTTAACAGCTTAGGAAATCATTTTTATTGATGTAGCTGTTTGTTGTTTTTAACTTTTTTTGTTTGCTAATTTGATAAATTAAATATTCACAATATATTTATTAAAATCCTTATGTTTCAGGAATCAAGTTTTTATCTTTCTTTAAAAATTACATAAAGGTTTGTCCTTTGATGTGACTTCCTCTAAAATCAAAACTATCCGCTTAACCTCCAGTTCACCCCAGAATTATCCGAGATGGACAGGCGCTTCTGCTCAGCTGTAGTTATATGTATGTGGTGTATATGTATATACCGGTATATGTGTATATATATATATATATATATATATATATATATATATATATATATAAGCTCTGTATTCGCCCAACCTTATATGTGTCTGTTTGGTTTTTGTGTGTTGTGTTTGTGTGTTTATTTTTTTCTGTCAATCGCTGAATTTTATTGTGAAAAGTGGGTTATATTTTGAAAATTGGACAGATTTTCTTGTTTGTCTTGGCATCACGTCCTGCCAGAATTGACGCGGATCCCTCCCTGCTTACACAAATACTACACCTGACGCAGAAATAATCACTGCACGGCGCGAGCCGGCCGCGGCGCTTCGCGTCTGGTGTGAACTACACCATAGTAAGTTAACAAGGGCGCCGAATGGAAGCAGCCTCCGTTCCGCGCTGCTTCACAACTCTTCCACGTTTGGTGTTAAAAGGGGGGATGTTTTTAGGATTCATGAAAGAAAATTGACTACATAGACTTATTTTACAATTTAAAAGGTTTAAAAGTAGAAGAATCAGAGGACAATTTTACCGGCACAAATGTTTTTTAGCTTTCATAGAGACAAATGAAATGTGGATCCTAAAAACCACTGGACCTCAGTCCCCAGTAATTCTTTTTTAAGAGTTTGTGCTAAGAAGAAATACGTTTTAATACGCTTAATGGTGTAAATAGAATTAAATTCATGTTTAAAAATCAAACGTTTTATTAGTAACTCACAGATTTTTGTTTCCAGATATTAAAACTGCATTTCTTTTTTTTCTTCTGTTTTTAATTGATGGAAATACGCATCAAACAGCTTCTGCTCCAAACTTACCTCAGATTAGCATCTATTTTAAACAAACTTACTTTTTTTTTTCTTTTTTCTATTGTATATTAAGTTAAGGAACAAAAAACATTAACTTAAACAATAACTTTCAGATTTAGGTTTCCATTTATTAAAGCTGTTATTATGTTTTTAATAGATTAAAAAATGCATAAAACTGTTCTATTCCAAAACTTGCCTCAATTTAGCATCTAATTGAATATTGTAAACTTCTTTTTTCCATAATCGGAAAAAAATTCTGCTGTCACTGTTAAAAAATAAAATAACACTTCCTCCTTTGTAAAATAATATTATTTTGACACACGATATCATTTTAAACACTGTAATCATGGTTTTAGGAGTTTCCATTCCCCTAAACTTAAAACTGTTCTTGCCCTGCGCAGCATCGCCCGGCTGTAATCAATCATTAACCATGATAGACGAGGTGGTGAATAAGAAAGGATCTAAGTTGAGTTTTAGTGAAATAAAGGTCAGTGCAATGGCATCAGCACATAAATCATATTCATTCAACTTTGTTTCTGCCTTTTTTTCACCACCCCCCCTCTGCAGTGGCTCTTTGTCCCCACAGGGGGGGCCAGCACCCAAGACTGAGGGGGCCTGGCGCAGCTATAATGCAAACATTTAGACTACAACTTTTTTCCTCTTTATTTTTTCCTATTTTAATAGTGTTTAAAAACAAAAGAAAAATGTTCCCAGACATTAAGAACCCAGTTTTCCCAACAGCCCTCAAACGCAGCAACGTTCCGTCACACGCATCTGCATCCCGTGCAATTTGTCACTGCCACATCCTGTGCCACCATTGGCTGTTGCCACGCAACCTGTGTGTCTCACACACTATTTCCCATGATGAATTAGCTGGGCTGTTACTATGCCAACAGAATTTGTTACTTAATTAAACTGATTTGGATCGCAGTTGGCTTGTGGGGGGGTGCAGGACCGAAACACACACCCGTGTGCGTGCGCGCGCACTAACACACACACACTAAAGCAAAGGAAGTGAGATGAGACAGAGAATCCACAGAGGAATGACTGTTATTAGATAGGCAGAGATATTGAAATTGTCCAGCTTCACAGACGAGGGCAACAAAAGAAGAAAGGTGAGGACAAGTTAACAGAAAAAAAAAGAAGGATGCATCTGGAATTAACAGCACGCTGTCAGCTTTGCTCTTTCATCATAAGAAAAACACCTTTTGCACTACTTGTATTTAAATGAGCTGCTTGCAGGTAGAGCTCATCAGACTGCAGGAAATCTCTGCTCAGGACAAATGCTAGACCTTTAAGCTGCGTGACTGCATGCAGAAGGTCACCTGTTTTGTATCTGACAAAAAGAGAAAAAAAATCTTCTAATTCCACAGAATGTCGGCTTTTTGCTGCCACAGAGCGTTAATCAGCTGCATGCCAGGCTTACATTGTGAACCGGATGATTCCACCTGCGTTTCAGAATTTTATTTTTGCCTAAATTAACAAGAGCTCTAAGAAATAGATCTTAGATTAATGTATATAACATAGAACACATGTCAATACGGAGAGATCTGAATGCAAATAAATATATATATATATATATATATATATATATATATATATATATATATATAAAAAGACGTAGATGAAATAGGTTTATAATCTTTGGTTGCATTTTTGGGATTAGTTTGATGAATAAACCACTAAAATCCTGATGGTGTTTAGAGACCAGACCATATCAAGGAATCCAGGTGGAGAAATCCACAAGTTTAAATGGGAAAATAGGACTGTGATTGGCTTAGAGGAAAAGGTGAATTGGTTCAAAGTGAAGGCCGGACTCACAATGGCGTGTAGAGTGATAGCATACCTGAAGTCAGGCAGATTTTTGAGAATTGGGCACTAGTTTGGATTTCTAGTGATGTTTCTTTTTCGGTTTTTGTTATGTTTTCAAGTTTTCCCTGTCAGTCAAAGCAGATTTAGGCTGTCAATTATCTACAGCTGTCTTGATTTGTGTTCATGAGTCTCAGTGTATTTAAGTTTCTTGTAGTTCTTCAATGTCAGGTCATTGGTTTGTCACTTTTTTGTTTGACCACAGGTTTTGATCATGTTTAGGTTTATTTATTTAAACTCCTAAAGGGGCCTGCGTCTAAAGTAACAAACAACAGTTTGAGCTGGAATTTATTGAAGAGAAGACACAAATAAACAGTATTTTGCATCTAAAATGATTTTTTTTTTCTTTTTCTGTGCTGATCACAGCTAGCTCAGTGGAGAAATTGAGTGCTGGTTTTAGACTGGGGCAGAGCAGACTCTTCCTGAAAGGGGCTCTCACTCTGTGATGTCAGATTGTGAGGACACTCGTTTTCGTGGATTGGGAGGGGCTGCTGTTGAGAGTGAATGAACAGTATAATAACACCTAAAAGCTCAAAAAGTTGGTTTTTCATGGTATTGACCTTTTAAATACACGTGTCCAACTACAAAATTCAGCCTTGGACAAAGTTAAAGTGTGTGAGGACAATGCTGCAATTTGCATCTTAGCTACATGTGTTACGTGTGACCAACATGAGTTTCCATCACTTTTTTTGCTGGTTGCACGTAACATGCCAATATCATCAGCCTTTTTAAAAGGAAAAAAAAATCCCCAAATTATTATTTAAATATATATGTACAGTCAAGCTTAGCTGTGGATCATTAATTAGGTGGTGATTTATTTTACAAATCAAGCTCAACGATTCATAGATCAAACCACAATTCTTACTATTCAGCATGTTTTTGCAGTTACTATATATGATATTCCTTTTACTGGATATATGAAAATTATATATAATAAATCACCTTCATTTACACCTCTATTTAGAACAGAAGATCAGAATCAACTAAATTAATGAAAGCACAAAGATTTGGGTAGAAATAAATGATATGTAATTTTAGACAATATCAAACTGAAGTTATTTATTTATTTTTTGGTCAACTTTCTGATTAACTTCAGCAAAACATAAAGGCCACTGTCGCTCTGTATCATTAGAACAAATCCTGAAAATGTTTTCCACAGTTTTTCATTCTCAAAGTTTAGCTCATTACAGTTCCAGTCGATCGATGACAAGAAGAAAGTTATTGAAGACACAACAACACTTCAGTAAAATTGACTTTAACAACTAGAGAAAAACACTCACTGTTCTTTCTGAACTGACAGCAATGTTTCTATAAGAAAGAGTTTTACAAACTCGTTTTTTTCATCTTAGGCGGAAAGATAAAAAAACGTTCACAACTGTAGATGAAAATTTTAAAGACACGTTCTAAATTTCCACAATGCTTGTCATATTGTTCATGACAATTTTTTTTTAATAATCCTAAATTCATATTTGGTTTATTTTTTACTGAAATTGTCGACAATATTTTACCATTAGCACATGCTCTTTTTTGATACTTTAAATTTTTGACATTTCACCGTGAATCAGCTGATTCTGTGGAGGATAAAGTGTTTTTTTTCAAACTCGTTTTACACCAATATGCAACATTTTTAAAGCATTTCATATTGGTGCAAAGCCGGGACGAAAATCCACTATTCTCTGCTGCAAAATCAGCAAATTCATGTCCTCTATTGTTCAGTGCTGCAAATTAGGGGCAGTCTTTTTTCTGCTTTAAAATTCGCTGGAATTAAGTTAATTGTGTCGTCGTTTGAGGATTTTTTGTAATCAAAAGAATAAGAGATAAACCTCCACTAGGGTTAAAGCAAGTTTGTTTCTTTTCAGAACTTATGTTAGTAACTGGAAATTCAGTCGTATTTTTTCCCAACTACAGAAAAAAAGAAAAAAAAAATACTATAGTTTGAGTTTTAAAATAGGAATCTTCAGCATTAATTTATGTTGATGTGTTAACTTTCGATGACAGTAGGGCTGCGCATTTAACTTTTTTTTTTTTTTATTTTTAGTCTAAAAACTTATAACATTGGACCTGAAATATATGTTTACTACACTACAATATTAATATTGAACATCACAAACATATGCACTTGAAATTTCGGGAGCAGATCGTGAATATCCGAGTACTCAGATACTCGTTACAGGCCGCAAGTACTGGCAAGTTTTTGAAAAACATCTTTTTTTAAAAATAAAATAAAATTCAACTGAAGAAAAATGCCTGTTGTATATCATCTTTTCAGCTTCGAGGTGACATCTGTTTTTATTTTTTATTTTCAGTCTGCCATCGTATAAAAAAATAGAGCACCAGAATGGGTCCCTGAGGTGCACCTTAAGCAACTGTAAGATGGTTAGAGGTCATTAAATCTGCCTGACGGTTTAGGAATTATTTTTTCCTCATCGTAGTTTGGTTCGTTGTTGGCTTCAGAAGAAGGACCTACCTGTAAATTCAGTGAAATTCCTCTTAAAGCCCATTTCAGTGGTAGTGTGTTCTGACTCTGACTGTATGCAGAGAATGGAAAGGATGGCAGAACGATTTGGGCGTCAGAGCAGGACCATACGGATGGGAGCTGCGAGCATGCAATTTTCAAATTTGGAGCATCACGGCGTCGGATCTCGCCAAGCTCTAACGGCCTCACCTGTATCAGTGGGCGTGCTCTTTTTTCCACGGCTTCCTGACATAACCATTTTGTCCTGCCTGATTGGGCCTATTTGCATCGGACACCTCTTCTGCATATAGATTGATGGGTTTAATCAGTGAATCAGGGAAAGCGCTCACACATCAATCAATGTCACGCCACTGTGTCTTGCTTTCAGTTGTAGTTGAGTCCTCGATTTGTTTCCCGCTCTTTGGTCAGTCTCTGATTCTCTTTATCTCCTCGGTTCTCCTGACGTTCCGCTCACATTTATCAGAGAATGCTTGGAGATGAAATGAGGGAGTTCTGCTCGCTCTTTTCATTTCTCACAGACTAACCTGGGCACTGATGTAGGCTGGATCCCTAGTCGGAATTTTAAAAGTCTGAATTCAGTCAGTGAAGTCTCCTGACCCACAAGCACAGAACTAAAATAATTATAATAATTTAAGAGGTGCCAGATAATTCAAGTTTAAAACCAAAAACTAACACAATATCTGAATGTTTTCAATCTGAAAATAAAAGTAAATTCAGAATTTGCACTATGTGGCTTCACTACTTCTAAATACCTGCAATTCTATCTTTAGTAGGGCTGGATATCGGTTATGATTTCAAGAAACGATTCGATTCCGATTTTTTTTTTTTTTTTTTTTTTTTATTCTTCAATTCAATTTTGAGTTTACATATTTGTTTAGAAATACATTCATAATCTACTATTTAATTTGAACATATTCATATTAATCTGATTAGGTTCACATACTGTGAAATATATTAGTGAAATATTGAGATTGTTAATATCATACAGTGTTACATGGATTCTCTAAAGGAGAAGTTCTAGCAAAAATATTCAGATCATTAACATTGTAAACATTGTTCTGTTTCTCCTGGAGGACATTTCAGTTTGGCCACTAGGTGGCGATCGCGATATATAAGTACACCTTATTCAAGAAGAAGACGACAGTATTGCGTTAAAAAAAACAGTTTTAGACAACAAATTACTTAAAAAGATAATTCCTTAAAAGTTTTGAAAAAATCCTGCTTGTGAGTAAATAAAGATGTTCATTTAGTCGGCAATGTATTTTTAGGTCGACCGACCGTTAGCATTAGCCGTCCTATGGAGAATTCCATTAAACGTTAGCATCAAGCTAGCAAACTTTAGCTTTATGTGCTAAATCGATTTATTTTATGAATCGATACTTAATCTATTAAGATTAAATCTATTCAAATCAATTCCTTTTTTTTCTACCCAGCCCTAATCTTTAGTGTCTTTTACAGACTCATGTTTGTCACAGACCAGCAGAATATCAGTGTATAATCCATATTTCGAATGAGCGAGAATCAAAAACTATTTGTTTTTCCTTTTTTGATTTTAATTTGAAATATGAATGAACAAATAATACATGATTATTACTGGTCACCAGCATTTGTTTGTTTCAGGAATCAGAAACAGTCACCACTGAATATTTTAGATATAGCCTACAAGCAATTTGCATGTTAAAAAAGTAATCTGAGGATCAAATTCCTCCATGCACGTGTCAGCCTGTTTTCTTTCTATAGGATAACTGATCTCATTTATCTTAAAGAAGGGTCAAGCCAGACGCTCTTGAGTCAAACCTCACATTTTCAGTCATAGTTTCAGGCTGTACATTAAGTCCTAAATGTCAATGTGCCTCTAAAAGAACCAGTGGAGCCACAACTTGCCTAATCGTCAAATTCTCTTGTTTGACTTTTCCGAACTAACTACCATTCTTGCTTTTCCACCTGAAATTAAATTCTCCAAAATGAGTAGTCTTCAACTAGCCCAAAGAAGGTCCATCAGATCCGGCGCAGGTGGAACTGTTGCTTGTTTTGGAAAGTTACAGTAATCACAGTTTCTTTAGATATTTTTTAACACATTTATTTAAACTCTGACTCAGAACTCAAGCCTTGCTCAAACCTGTAAATAGTCATCATACTACTAGAGAAACTGTTTGCTTCCAAAGAAGACTTGCACTGGATAACCTTTGAGACACACTTGCTCGGGTTGAATCTGACTCCTGCTGAGCAGTGGTGGACATTCTGAAACCAGAGAGTGAAGAGGCAGTTGGTTGCACTTGCCTCCCTGATGCAGATGTGGTTTCATAACTGGTTGTGCACTCAGTGCTCTTTTTTTTATTTCTAGTTCTACTGTCCATTTTTGGCAGTGTACAACAGTACGGAGTGTGAAACTGAAACCATATGGGCGTAACCTGTCCTGGGAGGTCTGATTCATGAATGAGTGGGAACTGCTCTATGGCAGCAGGCCTGAGGACCATAAAATAAAAAGTGCATCCTGTGGATCTATAATGTGCCTAAAGGTCATGAGAAATCAGGCAAATGCAAGCAACAGTTAGAGACTGAGTTAGTTTAGCTTGACATCATGTCGAAAGGGATTGAGAGCAGAAACAACTCCGCACACACTTCCACGGAGCAAGAGGTGTTTGAGAAACAAAAAGCTGCAGTTGGAGGACACAAAGTCATAAATTTGTAACTGGAGTCTGTGTTCTCCTCCCACTTAGGCTTCATTGCATTTTCAGACTCATCGCTGAATTATAAAAAGATTTTTTTTTTTTTTCTTTCAAAAAATGTATCAATCAAACATTTATGGATGCAGACATCTCCAGACAATGTTACTGAGAAACCAACTGTGCAATAAACTGTGTGCATGTGCACAAGCACAGACCGGTTTGCCAATTAGAGCATAAGCTGACCATCCTGTAAATATTTAAATGGGCATCACATTTCATATAGATGAAGCAGCAGAAGCGGGCGAGCCGTGAACCGTGTGGCGGTCACTGCTGTCCTTCAGCCGCCGAATCAAGGCGACGGGTCATGAGGAAGTCAGCGAGTGCAGGGCCTGGAGCCAGCTGGAAGAGGGCAGTTGTCAATCTGTTGATCTTTTAGTACCAGAGGACAATTGAAGAAAAAAAAAAGATGTCATGTGGAGAAGATGAGACATGACAGTTTCAGTCATTTGAGACCATCAATCGGGGGTTTGGCTGCAGGTTAAACCTTCGCTTCGTCCACAACTGACTTTTTAAGTGATGTAATGGTTGTCAGCTGAACCTCAAACACATACATTCCTACAACTTATACATCTAAAATCTTTAAAGTCCCCCTCAGATGAATATCAGGTTTTCTGAGTTTTTAACATGTGTGGCATTTTTTGACAGAAATGTGTGTGTGGGGGGAGGGGGGGTTCCTAGCAAATGAAAGTAAATGTATGTAAATAAGAGACTTCTGCTTTGACTCAGTTTTCCTCCTCTTTCTTCCTTTTTTTACCTTAAATCTGTCCCTGAGTGCTTGTTTTGCTGCTTTTTCGTCCTCATAGTTTTAAAGAAGCAGTGAACCCTCCCCCCCTTCCCTCCACCAAGCTTCGACTAGGGCTAAGTTAATTATGTCAAACTTTTGAGTTATTATAGTTTTAATTATTACATTTTTTACATTTTGCATGAAATGAATAGGGTTTCAAATTTTAATTAAAAAAAGTAATTTGCTGCTCCCTACAGCAGATGGTGCCCTAGGCGGCTGCCTAGCTCTCCTTTGCCGAGGACCGGCTCTGCATATCATACTAATAGGACGACTGAAAACGCAAAAAAATCTCTGCGAGACTTCATGGACCTTCTTGATGTGGTGACAGGAATGCGAACGGCGGCTCATTTGACTGCAGTCTTTTGGAAGTAGTTCGGTCCACGGAGCTCTTCACTTCCTCGTCCGAGCTGAAATCCGGTTCAAAACGATACGCTTGTACATTACCCATATTGCTTGACATTTTTATGTAGCAGCAGTGAAGATTTATGCTAGCGGGGGACAGAGTTATCATAATCAGACAGGGGGTGGATCAGGGGCGGGGCTGCTGAGCTCAGTTCCAAAAGCCACGCCCCCTCAGAGGAGATTTTGGAAACAGGCATCAGATCTACATGAAAAATGGCTTTTAAAGACATTTAGGTTTTAAAACGTAATAATCATAATAAAAGACTACTGGGAACGTTTTTTTTTTTTTTTTTTTTTTTTTNNNTCATAGGGGACTTTAATATATAAGAAATTATAAGTCCATGCCATGAATGTACTCTTAAGACATTTTTGGATGTTTTTGACTCTGAACCATAGCAGCATGTTGTGGAGGTGTTTTCCTTTTTTATTGATTACCATTTAAGCCAGAACTCATATTAAAGTTACTCGCCTCATTCAAACATTTTAAAGTGAAGGTTTTAAATTGGTTATTTTTTAAAATGTACTTTGATCATAACTGTGGTTATCTGTGGTCTTGCAGTTGCATAACTTGGAAGGAAACGTCTATGTGAAACATGCAGAGATAAACTGCAAAGGTACATGTGTGCTTGTCTGGTTTGTGTAATGGAATTTGTGTGTGTGCTTGTGTGGTTTGTGAGGCTTGCAGGCCTGATGACTATCAGTGGCGCTGCCGGCTAACGTCCTCTTTGTGGTATTAGCAGGTGAGAGGAAGGCTTTGACGTGCTCTGAGAGTAGAAAGGTCTAAGTGTGGGTGTCTTTGTTAAAGTGTTGGGAAGCACTTGTTGCTGATTAGGGTTTACGTTGCTGCATGACTGACTGAGGCGGGTCCTGCTAGCATGCTTTCTGCAATATCAGAGGAGGAAAAAAAATAGAAGTGAAAGGGCAAAGAGGCTGTTCAACAAGACCAAAGACGAGAGGAAAACAAGCTCTGAGGCAGCTCACACCACAAATGCTCCGACGGATAATTATTAGACCCGTTTCAGGTCGTAACTGATCACACAGGATGTGTGAATGTGCTCGTTTGTTCTCAGAGGTTTGTGCTGAAACAGATCAAGGTGTACAGTCATGCTGCATGATATATATGCCTTATCTTTCACAATATGTCAGTAAATGTATTCTCAGGATTTCTGTAGATGATTGATGTCTAACAGAAACACTCAAAAATACAATTTTTATATTGAATTCTATTAGCATCCAAATAACAAAAAGAACATATTGTTAATTAAAAGGTTACAATACATGTCATTGTATTGTTTGTAGTGTTTGTAGTGTCTTCACTAACTTAACTACAAAAAATGAATCTTAAGAAATTACAGAAGAAAACAAAAATGCAATTGTTTCAAGAAAAATAGTAATAATTTATGTTTTGCAAGAAAAAATGATCTTATCAAGAAGTGTATAAAAATACTGATTGTAAAAAAAAATGTAGCAACACTAGATGAGGTGCTGCAAGACATTAAATATAATGTTGACAAAGATAGTTAATACATTTGTTAAGCTTGTTAGCAGTTTATTATGGCTTATACTTAGATGTTAATGAATCTTACTAAGTATGATAACAAACTTTTTTATTAAGGTGCTGATAAGTGTCTTCTTAACACTCTTTCCAAATATTTATATTTTGGTCTTTTCATTGGCTAGCTAGACCAAAGTTTGCGTGTAAACAAATGGATCAACCTTGTTAGCTAATGACCCAATGGTATGTTTGGAATACTTTTAAAACCATTTTTTTAAATCTTGACTGGACATGACACAGCAGAACAATTATGTTTACAAAGATTGGCAAATGTGAGACAAAAATGTCTGAAAGTTGTTGGCCAGTAAAGCTCCTCCTCTGTTCCTGTTGGAGCCAAAAATCGTCAGTAAGCAGTGATTGATCTGAATCAACGTCGCTACGGTAACCACTCTTGCCAATTAGGAGTGAGCTAGTTGGAGCTTATTTCTCAATATATCGTAAGTCCAAGGTATTTTGGATTTTTGGGACTATCGCATACTTCCTATTTGAAACATGAGGGTGTGTGGGGGGGGGGGGATCAGTCCAGATCTCATATACTGTCAATACTTGTTGCACATTCCTTTTGTTTGTGTGTGTGACTGCCAGTACTCTGAAATTTCTGACTTCAAAGGTGCTTTTGGAAAAAAAAATCCCCCCTCCCACCCCACACACACACTAAGACGTTGCTTTGAGCTCACATGTATTTCTTCTTTTGTGTAATAGAAGCCTGTGCTGGTGGGGCGGAGCTCTGGTGCTTAAAGGTTTCCTGCAGAATCTCCATCAATACAAATAATTCTGGGTTGTTTGGAATGCATGTAGGTGTTTTGTATGAACTCTTCCATAATGGCATACCTTCTGAACAAACGTTCAGCGGGAGTCAAGAAGACTCTCTGTGATTACATGAAACCTGCTTCTTTTCTGAGTGGTGTTGACTGCTTTCACACGAGCCACTCTCGGCAGCCATTCACACCTGCTGTGTGCTACATGTTTCTGTGGCCAGCCTTTGTCACTCGTTCCAAGTGTCAGAATGTTGTGATTGCATGGCCTTGCCCTTGAGCATGAATAGCTGTTGGTTTGCTTGCTCCAGAAGTCATTCGTTTAATAGCTTTGGGTCTTTTGTTTTCTTTGGAAGACACGGCCACGTCTTGTTTCGCCAGTTGTCTCTTCTCAAGATGCAACTGTGAGCAAAAGGAGAAACTTTCTACAGAACATTCTTTCCTCCTTTTCTCTGATCCAAGGTTTCTGATAAGAGGAAAGGCTAGAAAAGAAGAAGAAGAAAAAAGCAGCCTGGATCAGCCGTCTTTTTTTTAACCATACACGACCTCTTATTTTTAAAGAAAGACACCTTTTCGTGTTTTCAAAATCACAAAAGATGTGATGAAGAAATACCAGGAGTAACAGGTTTTCCCTCTCTGCTTGACTTGTTCACAGTCTATTATTCTGTTTAAAGGTTTTCATTAAAAACGTATATGTTAAACTCAACAGGCTGATTCAAATGCATGTTATTTTCTAGCTTTCGTGCGTTTTTTTTTTTTTAAATCACCTATGACTATTAAAAAAAGACGTCCCCAGTAGTGTTTTAACTATGATTATAAAGTTTTTAACCAAAATCCCACAGCCTAAATGTTTTAAAAACCAATTGTTCGTGTTGATCTGAAACCTCCATTTCAAAAATATCCTCTGAGGGGGCGTGGCT
>NC_050533.1:3561819-3598704 GCF_002922805.2 Oryzias melastigma | reverse complement strand
GTGTCTCGCTAGTATAAATCTTCATCGCTGCTACATAAAAATGTCCAGTTTTAAGCTGGTTGTCAGCTAGGATGAGGAAGTGATTAGAAGTGATAGAAGTAAAGCCTGGAAATGCTAAACAAGTACACAACCAAATGACTAAGAGAGTTTTAATTTTATACTTTATTAAGCATCGCAGTAAACTTTTTGGGTAAAATACACTTTCTTTAAGGACATTTCCCTGCAATACTTCTGGAATAGCACTTTTGTTACTGACACAGTTGTGAACAGAAATCCTTCAGGCTCCCCAGATGCTTTTAATAGAGTTAGAGCTCAGAGGAGCCGCTTTATACTGTAGTTTGGGTCAAATTTATGATCCTGGACCACACATAAAGACAAGTTAAACTCACAAAGTAAGTGACACGACGTCAGTGCTGTATCTGTTCTAAATGAAAGGATGGAAAAACAAGCTATGAGAAGCAGACGATGCTGTCAGAGGCGTCTCAATAAAGAAGGTCTCGCCATTAATAAATGTGTTGGTCTGTGGGTTTATGTTGGAGAAGAACGTCTCTCAAATGCACGAGCAGTCTTTACGCTTGTAAAAGATCTGGACACTTTTATCTGCAGGTGGCGGTTTATTCCCAACAGCTTCAAATATGATTTCTGTTTGTGCCTTTCGCCTCACTTGTTTATCATGTCTGGAGCAAATGTTCTGGTTCATGTTGACCTGGCTGTGAAGTCAAGATTTAAATAAATACGGGTGGAGGTCCAGATCTATTGGAACTGCCAGGATAGAGGTGCAGAGCAAAGCAGCCAAATCCTGGATCTACCACTTTGTCGGTTTTCCAGATCTCCCTGCACTTCTCGCTGCAGATCACCTGTATCAGTCATCAGAAGTTGAAAATACCTGAGTCAACTTATCAGCAGGGCAAAGGGAAATCCAGAATACTGGGTGGTAGGTACAACAGGAAGACCAAAGAGAAGGTCCATTGGTGTAGAGAAGGAGGACACGAGTGTGGTTGGTGTGGATGTGGAAGAGGAGGCAGAGGAGAGAGTTAGGTGGAGGCAGATGATTCACTGTGGCGACCCTTTAAGCTGAAGGTGCAGCGGTAGGGCAGCCAACCTCTGATCAGAAAATTGCAGGATCGATTCCGCCCATGTGTCAAGTGTCCCTGGACAAGACACTGAACCCCACATTGCCTCTGGTGGAAGGTTGACGCCAGTGTTCAACAGCCGCCATCAGTGACTGAATGGCTCTGTGACTGTAAAGCGCTTTAGGCCTTCGGGGAAGGTGGAAAAGAGCTTTGTGTATCCTGCATTTACTATTGATTCATATCTATGTCAGTGCATGTGTAAATAAAATGTAAAAGATTAAAACTCAATCAAGGTCTGTCTTTTTTTTTTTTTTTTTGGAGTGTTAACTGGACCGAGCTGCAGTATGTGTTGTCTCTGTTTCAGATTTATTTGTTCTCAGAAAATCAACTCTTATTTTACGGCACAACTATTTTCTATCAAGAATAGACCTGCAGAAGATATAAAAAGTTTAAAGCATAACGTTAAAAAAATGAGTTTAACATGCTGACCAGAAATTGTCAAATTTTCAAATATCCGATTGGTACCAGTTAGCCAACTTTGTCTGCATAGAAATGACCTCAGTGATTTTTATCAAAAGTGACACGAAAAGCTTTAGCGCAGTTTCAATGAGGAATATCTACCTCATCTTCAGGTGTGCTGAATCTTTCCTTCGCACATCATTCATCAATTAGTCCTCACTCTAAATCAATGGCTAATGTTCTCAATTTTCTTATTCCTGCCTTTAAAGTCATAGAAGTTTCGCCAGCCCGTTCTCCACCTGGTTCTTCACTTAGCCACAATCTGGCCTTAACCACCATTTGTGTCTGTGGTCTCTTCATTTGGTCCAAGGTCATCCGAAGTATGCAAGATGTCTTGGGCCTAGAGCCCAATTACCATAGACAAATGATTATTTTATCCCCAAATTTCTGTTTTACTGTTAAATATATTATTTACCCTTTCAATATCTCTCTTTATTGATAGTGTTTTTCTGGCTTCAGTCTAGACTGCTGTTTTTAGTACACACTCTCCATACATTTGCGATTGAATAATAAAGAAATACATTTTGTCACTGCAGCTAAAATGACTTAAAGTCTTTAGACTTAGAGTTTTTCATGCTGCCCCTCACACCTGCAGTAAACTGTCATGAAACTGGCACTTGACATTAAGGCTATCTATATATCTGGTCCATATGACTATAATTTTAGACCCAATTCTGGACCACAGAGCACCTGGCCATGCCACAACTGAGCCTACAAACAGTTGACCGGATTTGTTTCCGAGGAGAACACTAACCCAGATCCTGGACATGTTTGGCCCAATTCTGGGTTACAGTTGTCACTCAAAGCTTGTTAGGGCTGTAAACATTCTTTTGGTGGTCACCACTGCTATGAGCTGAGCTGATGTGTGGCTTCAGTTTCGCCAAAACCTCATAAAATGTAGTTGGTGTGGAAATATTCAGAGGACAAGAAAAGATCAAGTCTGAACTAAAGTTGAATTGAATTGAATTTTATTCAAATCACAAAGGATAAATTCATTTGCAATGGCACCACAAAAAGTCTGCCGCTGAAGGAGCTTTCCAGCCCCACCAGGGTCTGCCACAGTGGGTGAGAGCTGTTTGGACAACATCCTCCTCTCACCCAACTCCTCCACAGAGTCCAGCGAGCAGCTCAGGACAGAGCTGGACCTCCAAAAAAGTGTAGGTTTGGACCATAAGGGACGAGCCAGAATTAGTACTCACGTGACCTCTGGTTCAGAAAGGGAGAAAAAAAGCTTGATTTACCATCTGGAAGAATACATTTAATAATAATGTATCTATTTTGTATTGACTTGAACAGGAATAGTGCACATTATTGAACATTTCTGTAAATGTGCTAGTATTAGATAAAAAGTTCATTTTCAACTGTAGTCCCTGGACATGGTCTAAGTTTGCAAATCAACAAACACCAAAAACACACAATCAACAGTAAAAATGACGAATAATACAACAAGTCAGTTAAGGTCTCGACACAGCTCTATCAAAGACTTACATGTACATTGATATCTATAATAATGAAACCATTTAAAAAGACAAAATGTGATATGTATCCAACACTGACATAAAAAAAGTTATATTTGCAGGTTTCTACAGTTTTGGAAGCAAGATATGGGCTCACCAAGAGTGTGCATTGTTGTTTGGACGAAAGCCAAATTTTAAGCTGAATCTTAAATGAAGTTAAAGTTGGACAGTCTCTTATGGTGAGAGGTTCACTGTTCCAGCCACACATTCTCAATCCCAATTCGTCACATGTGGAGGTATGGTTTGGGTCTCTCACTTTTTGATATTTTGAGAGTTCCCAAGTCGTCGTTTTTTGACGTCCTGGCTTTTACCATTACATCATTGGTCCCTAACTCTTGAGATGCTGTACCGGATGGGGAACAGGTACCGGGTCAGGGAACAGATATCAGGTCAGGGTTAGAGTATCAGTCCACATCAAAGTTGGGGACCCCTGATTAGTGTCTGTGGTTTAGTATGAAGTGATCCTTGGACAGGTACAGTTTTGTGGCCCGGAGGTTAGGGACCCCCAATTTAATTGGGGCAACCAGCACATCAAAAAACGACGAGTTGGGGATACCCACAACGTCATGCTTGAATCATGCATCCATATATGACGGGTTGAGAGTAATACTGCATTGGTTCCAAATGTTACTGTTAAAAATTAGTACCGCTGTAGGGCACCACGCAGTGAGTCCTGACTACAGACCATCAACTGTAAATTAAGATGGATGAAGCGAGCGTGACGTCACCCATAGAAAATACCTTACCTTTGGCTACAGCGAAATTTAGCCAATTCAGTCGCCATTTTTCAGTCAAACGGACATCGCCATTTGGAGCCAGACGACGACGATTGGTCCAAGTTGGTCTGAGTCACGTTTCTATGGCAACTACTGTCGCCAATTAGGAGTAAGCTTGTTAAGTCCACCCCTTTTCTACTGAAAGTACCTCAGGAAAATTTGTCAATCAAACATTCGCAGTGGAAACCACAAGCTTTTCCAAGGCATTTGATTGGTCAGTTTACAACTTGAATAAATTTTGATAAAGAAAAATAATTAAAAAAAAAATTGGGATTAGCAACATGTTAAGAAAAAGGTACAGTATTAGAGTAAAGATTGCCTTTCTGATAAATAGAATGACTGACTAATAGCTGTTTATTTCTCAATAGAAGTCTGAGGGATTTTGGCTTCTTGGAGCCCGCTGGTACTTCCTGTTCAGGAACAGGAGGTGGGAGGAGGAGGAGTTTACTGTTTTTATGAACCTGTCAATCAGTCAATTTATATTGCGTTTTATATCAACACATACTTAAAAAAATACATTTATAAATATTAGTAAAAACAATAAAAAGTAATAAGACTTACTAAATGAAAAGCAACAACAACTTAAAAACAGATTAAAAAAAGTGCATCTAGTGACTCCACTGAAAATAATTACCTAATTAATCTTAACAACAAAAAATAAATACAATTAATAGAAACCAAAACCTTTCCTAATAGAGAATTTTGGGTATTTTTTTGGATGTGTGATGGCGGATTGGTATATTCACCAGTTTAGCTCTGATTGGTGTCAGTTGATGGCCGTGGCTGGAAGCTGGTTTTTCTTTTCATCCGTTTTCTGTCTGCAGAACATCGGAGCCGTGTTTATTAAGCCCCTCTCAGATCACCTTTCTCTCCTCCGGAGTCTAACCTGTTTTTTTTTTTTTTTTTTTTTTACATCGTGACCGTGAAAACAGTTTTTCTTTTCTTTTCCCCTCTCCATGCCGGATAACGATTCTTGAGGCCTGCGAGCTGCTGGAATTTAATTTCTCCACATAAATCTCCACAATAGGAAAAGGAAATTAAAGTTGCCATTACTGTCGGCGGTATTATCGTATCCTCACTTAACCTGCCATTCAGGAGGAATGAAACATTTATAACGCTACCCCTCCTTCCTCTTCCTTTGTGTATTGTCTGTGATCTCACAGGCAGGGGGGGTGAAGGATCAGTTGAGGGATTTTGATATTTGAGAACTTTATAAATCAGCCCAGCCACCGTTCAGTTTGTCCACACCTTTAAACGATCCACATTTCTGAAGTAGAGGTAAAGAGCAGCAAATAAAGCAGGGTTTTACAGCAGCTGCTTTTGTTTTTCATCTGTCGCTCCCACCAGCTAATCTTCTCAGTAATCCTGGCTAGCTAATAACACACACCATTCACACACACACACCAAAATAAAAGAGAAAAAAAATCAATTATGCTGGCCCTGACCAGGAGTGTCTCATTATTTCATAGGCAATAACCTGAATGATAGAGTAATAAAGAGCAATTTATTTGGAGAGGGGGAGGTGAGGGGGGAGGGACAAGCAGAAGATGGATGCGTTTAGATAGACGGATCTAATTAGCTTCATCCGGGCTGCGGCTAGCCGCTCCGCTCAGACTGATCCTGGACCGCCACTAATGACCAGAAGTCGCCCTTCCTCCTCCTCATCTCTGCTCTTCTCGTCACCCCGCCGGCCCCGCTGTGATTTGGAGATGGACAAACTCTCACTGTAAGACGACTTTGAAAGAGCTTTAAAACTTTATGGTTCTGGCGAGCTCGTGCGCTCATTGTGACAGGTGTTTATGCACAGGTGTCTGCATGGGTTATGGTGGCAGAGGAAATTGCCTGGGGCCCCGAGATGAAAGGGGGCCACATCGATCCAAGATTGCAGTTAGGGATGACAGCTACTTCCGGATGGAGGAAAATTACTGAGCAGATTTTATCGTCCATGAGAACCCAAAAATACAGATTTGTCTAGAACAGAAGTCTGCAAACTGAGGCTCCGGAGCCACATTGGGCTCTGTGGTTAGGTATTTTTTGAATTTAACTTACTGTTGTCTAAGGTAAAAAAAAAACATATTTTTAATATATAATAGCAACACTAATATGTGACATTATGTCTGCTGGTGTTCTGTGTCCTGACGTGTCTTTCTGCTCACCTGGAAGGTGGAGCCAATGATCTTCATCAGCACCTGCAGGTACTTAAGCCAGAAGAGGCCGTAAACTGAGCCGAGCCGAAGAGCTTTGGTTTGAGTTGTCCTGGTTTGTTTGGTTCTTTTTGTCCTCCTTTGTTTCCTCAGCAGTCTTACGCTAATAGGTTTTGTTATTGCAGTTTGGGGTTTGACCTTGACAGTCTTACACTGCTAGGTTTGTTATTTTAGTTTGGCGTTGGTAGTCTTACACTGCTGGGTTTTGTTATTTTAGTTTAAGGTTGGACCTGGGGCTGCACGGTGGCGCAGTGGTTAGCGCTCTCGCCTCACAGCGAGAAGGCCCCGGTTTGACTCCCGGCTGGGACCTTTCTGTGTGGAGTTTGCATGTTCTCCCCGTGCATGCATGGGTTTTCACCGGGGACTCCGGCTTCCTCCCACCGTCCAAAAACATGCATCATAGGTTAATTGGTGACTCTAAATTGCCCCTAGGTGTGAATGTGAGAGTGAATGTGTGTGTGATTGAGGCCCTGAGACAGACTGGCGACCTGTCCAGGGTGTACCCCGCCTTCGCCCATCAGTGGCCGGGATAGGCTCCGGCACCCCCGCAACCCCGAAAGGGAAGAAGCGGTCAAGAAGATGGATGGATGGATGGTTGGACCTTGACAGTCATACGCTGCTAGGTTTTGTTATTTTAGTTTGGGGTTGGACCTTGGCAGTCTTTTTTGTGGGCTTGCCTTGATTCTTTTTGTTAGATCTTTTTAGGCAGCATTAGTAGGGAGTTACTGACTCTGATGGTCAACTCGGGTGGGTCAGTACCTCCCTGACTTATTTACGGTTTGGTCAAGGTTCCAAACCCTTTAACTTAATTTTTTTCTGTTTTGAACCAGTAAACTAATTATTTAATTTTCTTTCTTTACAGGACAGAGTTCTTTTAGTTAATAAAACTTTATTCCTCATTTTGCTTGTGTCCAGCGGTCCGTTTTTGGTGATCCTTTTAGACTTCAGGTCGGTTTACCTGTCAGGCCCATAACAGTCATTAGCCTCAATATTTAAATGCTAAATTCCAAACATAAATCGCTCAATGGGCACAGATACAAAGTGTATTTTTCTCATGAGTAAAGTGAAACTTTGGATCTCCAGTTGGGTTTTCATTGGTAAGAAACTGGACCAAAAGGCTCTTTTTGTGTTAAAGGTTGCTGGTCTAGAAGAAAAAGAACCAATAAAATTAATAAACATAAATATATTTTCAGCTTATAGTGAATCCAATTTGTGGCATGTTTTGCTTAAAGTTTTTATTGAAATCCAGGAGGACAAAAAATAGTTTGATAAACAAACTAAAACATTTTAAAAATGAACTTTATTATGACAAAACGTAAAAAAAAGAATTCTACGGAATAAAAATGTACAACGAGGACAGGAAGTACATATCTGGAAATACCATATTTAAAGCATTAAATCTTCCTGAAAGTATATTCTTATTGATCTGAACGATGACTTTATATTATCTTTAATAGAACAAAATTTCATTGTACTGTTCAATCAAGATAAAAAAAATCTATTTGGAAAACTTAACCTCAAACAAGCTAAGTGTTAAAGCTGAAAAAGCTTCTTTTGTTCTAAGCCAACTTGACATATACAAGTTGGGCCACTTAAAATATCACAATATATTCTAAAAACCCTCAAGTTTTACATTAAAATCAATAATTTAATATGACAATATTTCATTTTGTGACTAAAAGCAAAGGATTACACCTCTATCTATCCTCGCCGCTGTTCAGATCTGCTCTTGGCATGTTTATGTGTTTACATTGTGCACGTGGTCCTGGTGCACAGAATCCTTCTGCATGAGCACGCATGTAATTAATATCAGCAACAGAAAAGGAGAGAGTTCAGAAGTTCTTCTGAAGCTAAAGAGAGAGCAGGTACATTTTAGGCCCCAATCGACCCTCCGACGTTCACCGGCTTCACTTTTGTCCCCCCCATACCTCCATCCATCCTCCCTGATTCTCTTTTATTGTAGGGAACTTCTTAAGAAAGGAGTCTGTTTGAAGAAAACAGCAGCTTGCGTGAGGAGAGACCGCATGAAAACCTGTGACCTCCTCTTCTTTCTTGTCTAACTGCAACTGGATTTAAATATTGTTCCGGCGCTGAAACCGTCTTTTCATTCTCTCCCTCTGTTGTTAGTCTGTTCTTCAATAAACCACTTCGGCCTTACATCCAGAGTCATTTACTGCAGATTGTGGCACGATGGCTAATTCAGTTCCTTTCAAATGCAAATGCCGGCGCTCCTGCCATCACAACTGGCAACTCCTCTTTTATTGCTCAACATCCTCTCTACAATGGAGGAGAAAGTGTTCCGTTCTCCCGCCTTTATGCGCTCTCAGACGACTCTACCTTTGTGTGTGTGTTTGTGTGATAATGAAGGAGAACAGCACCACAAGGGGGAGTCGAGAGATGGAGATTTGACACTTGTGAAAACACACACACATTCAAGAGGAGGTGTGAAAATCAGTGGAGGGCTAAGAAATGAAGGAGATTGTGGAGGACTTTTGAAGAAAATGTTGTGATTTTTACTTTAATTATTCAAGATTATTAAAGTTTAGTCTAAAGAGAATATTAGTTTGGATTTCACTAATTTGTGGATGAAAAATGTACTTTATTATACAGCCTCAACTTACTTTATGTTAATTTAAAAAATGAATATTCTCGAAATATTTTTGTTGGGTTGTCTTATCCGTAAATGTCAATTTTAATTACACATATTCATAATAGTCTTTCTAGGAAAACATATTTTAAAAAGTTATTCTGGTTCACAAAGATTGTAAAAATAATAATTAAGAAAAAAACTCATTCTGTTTACAGGTTTTACCAAAAGACAGTTCTTGAACAGAATTGTGAAAAGTGAAATACTGTGTTCTGTAAACTGTTACATCTAAACTTTCTAGCTTTCATCAAATTATAACATTGAGTGGATAGTTTGCTTAAATTAAAAAGTTAATTTGATCAAAACTAATATTTTAAATGTTACAAATTACAGAACTTTTGTTTCACTTTTAAAAGTGACGGGTGACCAAACTTTTAGACTTCTGGGCAACAAAGGCTCTAAAATTTGACAGAAGGGCAGAAGTAGAAGCAAGGAGGTTTTTTTTTTTTTTTTTGTAGACAAAGAAATAACATAGAATCTGGATGAAAACTCGGCTTTAATATGATTGAAAATTACTTTAAAACCGAATATTTTTTGAGTTTGTCTTTCAAAACTTCTTTTTCTCATTTTAGAGCTAAGTGCACGCATGGGTCGCTGTCCCTCAAGGAAAAACACAAACTTACAGAAATGTTGTGTTCACGTGGTGTTCAATTGATGGGAAAAATGTCTCTCTGACTCAAAGAACACACATGAACGTCTGAAAAACAAGAAATCTTCCAACACAACATGAATACATTTCTGCACAGACGAAGGTCAATGTATTTCTTGTTTCATCTACAACAAATAAAAAGTAATTAAACATTATTAAGGATTATATACCTGTATATAAAATGAATTCCACTTTGGTGGGCCAGACTAAATACAGTATTCGCGGGGTTCAGGGACCGGAGGTATTCGCGAATATGCCAAATGTGCAAATACGGAGAACACTCTTCTCCCGCGCCTGTCTGTAACCGATCCATACTCGTCAAAAACACTTCTGATCATACTTTGTAAAACACTAATAAAGAACATTGGAGTACTGCTCAACATAAAGAGATTTTGTTGTTTATGAGGCAGATGTGGTCTGTTTCCTTCCACTCTCCAGAGGGGGCTCCGCTGTGCGGAGATACATCTCAACAGCGCAGCACCGCCTTCGGAGGTAAAAACTTTACTTGAAATGTTAGAGTTTTTGTCACAAAACCGGAGGAATCACGTGACTGAAAAAAATCGGCAAATACATGTAACTGTATGTGCAGCTAATTCACCGGAACTTTCTGCCAGTCCAGCTGTTTGGCCTGCGCACGAGGCTGCAACATTCTCTCCTTCTTAGAATGAGCGTAACTATATCGGTGGGTAGTATACATGCAGGGACATCTAGTAATATTATAGTCCAAAGTTTTGTCCCTAACCTGCTTCTGGAATTAAATTTCCGGACGAAAATTACGGTTTACGTAGCCACTCGTCAGTTTTTAAAAATAAGTTAATTTTTTTCTAATGTTGCTACTAGACGATTACTGTGGTTGTATTTTCCATCTCCAGCAAATATAATGAGAAAATAACAAGTACTGTTTTTTTTTTTTTTTTGTATGCAAATCTGTGTCCATGAATTGAACACTGGAACATGAGGTCACATGAGCGAATTTAGCAAGCTGACTGGCTACAAGCACACGGGAGCAGATTTCTGTATTATTATTTGATATTATGGAAATGAATATTGATTTAATGCAAATTTTTGATCTAATTCCTGTAGTTCTTTTGACTAGCTTTGCAGTGATATCTTCTTGTTGTGAATTGGACGAGTAACGAGAAAGTTATGACACTAAATACTCTAATTTTTGTTTCTGGTCACAAAAATGTAGCTGTTTTGCTTAACCAGGAATAAAATTACACCATACTTCTGATCACTTAAAATGCCATAACTTTCTTATTCTTTGAGCTATATATAAATGTTCTTTTTAGCTTTCTTATTCTTTCTTATTATTCTTTTTATTTCTTTTTAACTTTCTTATTCTTTGAGCTATATAAATGATCTTTATACAACTGGGAAGTGTCGATCTGTTTTAGCCCTTCCCAGTGATATAAAGATCAGAGAAATCCACTGAATTTTAAAATTTTAGTAACATACCTAAATAAATGGTCCACATATGACCCCCCCATAATTTGACCACCTCTGCTCTTGAATGATTTTAAGTTTTTAAGTTTTATTTTGTGACATAACATTCCATGAGAATGATGTTTGTTAAGACAAATATAAGAATATTAGCAATAGTGTATAATAAACACATCTTTTAGGTGATTTTAATGATTCAAAATGCCTTTAATTCAAAATACCATATAATATCATTATTAAATTTGGTAGTATCAAATAAATTAAGTGGTTATAAACAAAAAAAGTGGTTAAAAATAAAAAACGGGTTCAGATAAATTGGTGTGGTTACCAAAAGATTTAAGTTACTTTTTTAAATCTAACTAATATAATTTATAGACATCAAAAGAATTGGGGACCATCTGTAAATATATATGTAAATATTTAAATTAAACATTTTAGTCCCATTTTGCTTATCTGTTTCTTTTTTCTTGTTTAATAATTACTTCTCCTTTTCTCAATAGAAAACAAATAAAGTCACTGTGTTGGTAAAAGGATTTTCAAGATGTCTGGAAAAGTTACATCTGTTTTTTAGTGAAGGATTTCATGTCTCAGCAGAATTCATTCACTTAAATACCTCAGAAATAGAAACATTTCCTTTTTCTTAACGATCAGCTGACACTCTGGCCACAGGTGCCAATAAACGTCCTCTTTAATTTGGTTTCAAATGGAACTCCCCTCCTTTAAAAAAGGAAGAACTTCACTAAACTCTCCAATCATCCTTGGATGCAGCGTAAGAGCCTCGGTAGATAAGGGTTCGTTCTGCCAGGTGAAGGCGCAGCCTCAGAGGCCGGACGGCGTGATGAGCAGGCTTTCATGTGTGTGCTTTTGCGTGTCACACCTTGGCTCGTGTCTCCTCTCAACTGTAACGTCTTGGTCTTACGGTACATTAATCATCCCTCACACCTGAAAAACTCCAAACGTGTTAATTTATTCTATTTAAAGTGCTCTAAAACACTGAGTCCAACGTTGGCACCTTGCAGTTAATTGTATCTCCAGTCCACAGCTCCACTGTTCGCTCACAGAATTAACACCACAGGCAGCATCCCACCTCCCCCCCGATCATCTCCCCCCTCAGGACACACTGCCGCTGCCTGCCGCTATCACCCCTCCCATCGCAGCGGATTAGGTGCCAACTAACCCTCCTTTAATTAACTCATGATTAGATATTAATATCTGGCGCGGGCTCCAGGCTTGCAGTTGTTGCCTTAATAAGTGGATTAGCGTTAGCCTCTCAGTGTTCTGTGTCTCTCTGGCTAACAGATATCCTTCCTCCTCTCCACCCCACCACCCCCCCCTTCCACATCCTTTCCTCTTGGCTCTTCCTGGCAGCCGTTCAAAAGCAGCATTTTTTTTGCTAACAAGTTTGTTCTCGTGGTCAGGGTGCATGAGCGCGCTAGGCCACGATGAGGCTGAATTACACGCATGTCAATGCAGCTGATGAGTGACGCTGCTTTGATCCTGGGTACAGTGAGAAAGTGTGGCCTCTTGGATCATGGATTTCTCTGATGAATAGGTTATTGATTTCCAGACCTTTTTTATCTTTCATTATATGCATTTAACATCTAATTTTTTTTCCCATGATGTGAGGAGTACGCTCTCAGTGTGTCCAACTCTTTCAGGAAGCAGCTGAAGTTTGATCTGCAGAAGTTGGCGCACCAAACAAAGATGTCTGACTACTGTGAACCAGTCAGAACCATAAACTATATATATAACTGGACAGCTTGATCCCTCCCCCCTTGCGTTCCCAACAGGAAGTTCCTGTTAGCTCCAAGAGGCTACAAACTTCTATTGAGAACCAGACAGTTATTACTCTGTCACTATAATTGCCATAATTCTTGCTCTGACACGTTTCTCTTAACATTTTCTTGCAAATCCTATTATTTTCCATTATATTTTTTTCTTTAATGCTAGAAATTTAAATAATAAACCAACCAATTAGATATCTTAGGGAAAGTATGAGGTCCCCATTCATGGACAGAGCAACCCTTTCCCTCTCGTGTTCCAAATAGGAAGTACTCACTGGTTGCAAGAAGGCCAAAGTTACATAGACTACCACTAAAAAACAGTGCAGCGGTAGGGCAGTCGACTCCTCATCGGAGGATTGCAGGTTCGATTTCCGCTTTGCTCGCCCATGTGTCGAAGTGTGCTTGGGCAAGACACCTAACCCTGAATTGCCTCTGGTGGAAGGTTGGCGCCAGTGTTCGGCATCGGAGCCACCACCAGTGTGTGAATGGGTCTGTGACTGTGAAGCGCTTTGGGCCTTTGAAGGAGGGTAGAAAGCGCTATACAATTATATGGCATTTAACATCTTAACACATTCTTTTTAATACTATTTTTTAGATATATTTACCAATCAGATGCCTCAGTAAAAGTATGTGGTGCTCACTGGCCCCTCCTTGAACATTTGATTGACAGATTCCCCTGTGCTTGTTTTTAGTGGGAGGGGTGTGAATTTCGGTGAGAGTAGTTCCTCTAAAACCGTAACTCAGACCGACTTGAACTAATCGCTGTCGAGGGGTTGCAATATGGTGGTAGACATATCAAGGCATGTTCTAGCCTGATTTTGCGAGGGCCGAATGCAAGGCATTTGCCATGAGGCAGCGTTAGGGCGGTCGCCCTCTGATTGGAAGATTGCAGGTTCGATTCCTGTCTTGCCTGGCCATGTGTCGAAGTGTCCCTGGGCTAGAGACTGAGCTTCAAGTTGCCTCTGGTGGAAGGTTGGCACCAGTGTTCGCCACTATTAGTGTGTGAATGGATCTGTGACTGTGAAGTGCTTTGGATTGTAAATTTCTATACAAGTATACGCCTACACCATTCACCATTTTACCAGAACCTATAGGTGAAGTAAATACTTGCTTTCTCCAGTTCATACAAACAGTCTATGCCCCCACCTTGAGTGTTTGACAGACAGATTCTCCCGAGCCACTTTCATTGCAAGGGGTGTGGACTTCGAACAAGTTCGCTCATGATTGGTAGTTGCCATAGAATCCTGACTCAGACCGACTTGGGCCAATCACTGTTGACTGGGTCCAAATGGCGGCGCTTGTATTGTGGAAAAATGTAGACTGAATTAGCTTAATTTCGCTGGAGCCAGAGGTAAGGTATTCTCCATGCGCGACGTCACAGTGGGATATGTCCATTTTATCTATGGTCTCTAATCAGAACGCATATAATCTGCAGGTCAGAGACATAAGAAAATCCAAATCCTGCAAAGGTGAGGTCAGATTCAGAAGAAAAGATCAAGGAAAGAGGTAAAACTAGAAGTAAATCACCAAACACCATCAATCCTTCATATCTCAGACATAATCTGCTTACAAATGATTGGCACAACAGGAAAGATTTTTGCTGATCATACGTGAATCTATCTATCTATCTATCTATCTATCTATCTATCTATCTATCTATCTATCTATCTATCTATCTATCTATCTATCTATCTATCTATCAGTGCAGCGGGGCAAAACAGACACAGAAAGAGTTGAACATCACAAAGGTGACAGCAGAAATCACAGTTAAGAAGTCTAATTGTAAGAGTGCCTGCTGTGTGGTTCTATGCCATGATTGGGTCATAGCAAAGATTACACAATCAGCACCGCCCTGCTTGACCTTCAGTACCAAGTGTTGGATTAGCAAAAGGCAGTGTGGTTGTGACTGCAGCTCTCTGACCTTCTGCCAATGGATTAGAGAAGAGAACTGAGTTCTTATGACTTTCTACTTTTGTTTATCCAAGTGAAAACCAATGAAAAGCAGAAGTCCCCCTAACATATGAAAGTATAACTTTCTTCTACGCGCTGTTGATCTGTGTTTTGTTAAGCAAGCCAGCCAAAGGTTTCTGAGAACACCTGAAAGAAGTCCCGTGGAGAGACCTTTTTGAAAAATCTGATCTAATTACTTTTACTTTTGCAGCATGTGCAGGGGAATCCAATTTTGGGATGATTTTGTTCTTGAGTTGGAAAATAATTTACAACTAAAACGATCGTCTGGTGAAAAGATGCCTTCAGATCAAATAAGCTGGATAGCTCAGCTGATTGTAAGAAAATCAAATTAGGCTGTACCTTAGTCACATGCAGCCATTCAGGGGTTGACCTATTGGAGTGAAGTGGGTCTTTGGGTCATAGAGAGGACTCTAAGCATCTTAGGAAAGCACAGGTCTTGCTGTTCCTTTTAGACTCATACAACCCAAAGGGATTTCCTTGAAAATGGAAGACACCATTGTAATGCTTGGGGTTCGTTCATTGCAGGGATGTTTGATCAGAGGAGGCAGAGCCTTACCTGTCATCATCTTCACCTGCCATCTTAAGATGTAGACTAATAATGAAAAAACTAGAGCCGGGAATCGATTAAAAACATTTAAGTGAGCTTCTTCATTAGCTTCAGACACATCAGGAACATGCTCACCACCTTGACGTTTAAAGGATTTAAAGGGGGACAAAAATACATTTTCAGCATATCAAAGGAGACCACCTGCATCACTTAGCAGGTCCAAAGAGCAGCCTTCAAGAAGCACAATCCAGTCTAATGAGAGCATGCTAAAGAAACAAGCATCCGAGCCAACCACAACAAAGTCGGAGTGTTTAAACAAGTATTTACAGCTGGACTGCAGCCGCAGACAGAGCTCTTTGTTACAGCAAAGGTTTAAATTGAAGCAATGTGGACGAACTGAAGAGCGAAGTGAAAGTGATCACAGCAGACCACGTTTCACATCACCTTAAAGAGGAAATCACAGCTGGCTGTGATTTTTTTTTTTCACACATTAGGAAAACAATCTAATGAAATTAATTTCAAAGATCCCGTTGGACTTGATGTCCACTTCAGAAACAGCGTTTCTTCCTCAAAGGACCAAGAACATCTGAGGTTCATTAGTCTCCATTTCATGGATGTGATTATCAGGCTGGCGGTAAGAAGGTTTGTCAAAGATCATCATTAGACTTCGAACCACTTTGGCTTTTATTTAAGGGAAACTCAATCGCACAGGGAGCCACAATCCAAAACACACTTCAGGTGTTGTGGGCCAAACAGAATAAACACTTATTGAACTCTAAAACTAAAATTTTAAAATGTTAAAAACGTAACTTTTTGACATAATTAGGAATTACATACCATTACCTGCAACAATGCTAGTATGAATGCTGTAGGCTGAATTTGGCTGCTGAAGATGCTGAAATTGATAAGTAAAAACTGTAAAGCTGATAGCTGAAAACTCTTACGTTGTTAGCCAGCTAAAATACCAGATAAATGTCAAATTAGCCTAAAAACTAAAAACTAAAAAAAAAAAAAAAACTTGCCAAAACAGTTAGCATGTAGCTAAAATATTAGCTAAACTCGAAAACAACCTGAAAAACAAAAGAAAGTCTAAATTAGCCTGAACAGTTAGCATGTAGCTGAAATATTAGCTAAACTCCAAAATAGCCTATTTTTTAAAAGTATAAATTAGCCAAAACAGCTAGCATGTTGCTAAAATATTAGCTACACTTCAATATAGCCTAAAAACTCATAGTAAATACCAAAATAGTCTAAAAAGTGGGCAGAATGACAATTTTTAAAACTTTAAAACTGTCACTTCTTAACATACTTATGAATAATGAAATAATAGGATTACCCGGAGGGCCGGATCTGGCCCCCGGTCCTTGACTTTGACGCGTGTGATTTAAGGAGAAACCAGAATAATATCTTGATAGCAAAGATAAAAACTAAATTTGTTGAGGTTAGAAATGTCTGATTCCTGTTGAAGTTCAACTAATGAAGAAGATTTATCTCCATTTTATCAGTTTCTTCTCCAAACATCAGCAGCATCCGAGAGTCTTTTGGTTCTGTCTGAAACCACAAAACTAAAAAAACTCAAAGCAAAAAGCAGGAAAGTTTGTCCTTGCTCTTCTTCTGTTGGATTGTATTCAGAACCCGGCTGCTTCTCAGCAAACACCCTCATTCAAATCTTTCTGTCTCACACAAATGCCAGCTCCCCCACCTGGAAGCCTTTAGTGCTGATTTACGAGCAGGTTTGCACCATTCACATTATAAATCTCTCAGCCAGTGACACTGCTCTGCTGGTATTCATCCACCATTTTTTACTTTGTCTGTTTGTTACAGAGTGCTTTGGACCGGGGCCAAGGAAAAGCACTCTGGGATTATCAAGAGGTTTAACAGGAATGAGGTGTGAATTACAATCTTGCAGCTTTTCCCCTGCTGCCGACCTCTGCAAACCTCTGCCTCGCTCAAACTGCCTTTCAGGTTCCGCTCATGGTTTCTCACTTCATAATCAAACTGCAAAAGTGAAAAGATTTGAGACGGAAAGTGAGGAGGCGGAAAAGCAGCCAAGTCAGATGTGCATAAAAAGTTGAAGAAAAAAGTGTTTAAACACCAATACAGAGTAGTTTCACTTCCTTAGCTAAAGTCTGTGTTCATCTGTGATGATAAGTGATAAAGTGGGTGTGGCTTGTTAATAAACAGTCAATCTCCTTTGACTTTAAATCTGTCATTTTGATTTTAATACAATTAAAATGTGTGCATTATTACAGGGGGTGTGGTTTTGATTGAAAGGTGGGTGGAGTCAACCAAACTCTCACTTTAATTTGTGGTGCCAATTAACTGTATATGAGAACTGGACTGAGTGGCCTGTATTACCTTCCAAACAGGAAGTACCCGCGGGATCCAAGAAACCAAAATAGAGAAATGAGAAATTATTACTCAGTCATTCTATTTATAAAAATAACTATTCTTGTTCTGATATTTTGTTTTAACATTTAGCTTTTTTGAAATTTTCTCCAGTGGAAGTTAAAATTATAAGCTTGCCAATTAGATGCCTCAGTAAAAGTATGTGCAACAATTGACAGATTAAATGTAGCCTGCTTTTGAAGGAGTAGTTGACCTTTAACAAGCTCACTCCTGATTAGTTGCCATAGAAACATTGACTCAGACCAATTTCTGGTTCCAACATGGCGGCATCTGTATTACAAAAAAAGAGACGACTGAATTGACTTCATGTGGTTAGAGCTGGAAACAAGTAACTTTCTATGGGTGATGTCACTCTTACTCGGTCCAGTTCTCACATACAGTTTTAAACTTTAAAAATGTATCTTTTTAGCATAATTATGAACTAGATATATAGCTTTACCTGAGATAATGCTAGTGTGAATGCTGTAAGCTGAATTTGGCCGCTGAAGACACTAATGCTGATTGCTGAAGATGCTGAAATTGATGGCTAAAAATGCTGAAGCTGATAGCTGAAAATGCTGAAGATGATGGCAAGCTAAAATATTAGGTAAATGCAAAATTAGTCTAAAAAACAAAACAAAAAAAGTTCGCCAAAAACAGCTAGCATGTAGCTGAAATATTTGGTTAGCTCCATAATAGCCTAAAAGAGCTTAATAAATGCTGAAATAGTTCAAAAAAATTAAAAATAAGCACAATATAATGTAAGGCCATCTGGAGGGCCAGAAAAAATTACCCGGAGGGCCGGATCCGGCTTCCGGGCCTTGACTTTGACACGTGCCGTAGATAGATTTTCAAATTTCAAACTTTTTTTAAAGCATTTTTTTCACTCAGTTTTTGTAGATTTGATCTTGACACATGTAAATCTAATCAGAAACTACATGTTTTAGCATTTATGTTTGAAGATGTTTTGTTTTTACAAATAGGCCTGAATGAGTAAATGTTTTGATGTAATATATGTGTATATTTATGCTTTAAAGTACTTTATATATAATATATATTTTAAAACTTTTTAAAAAATTATTTTGCGCTCTTGTCTTGTTTTTTTTCTTTTTACTGATCCAAAAAAATATCCGAACCTTGAGTTTTGTGATCGGCTACACCCCTAGTCAATGGTGGTGCCCAATCTTGTCTTGTGGTTGTGGTGGGTGGAGTCATTTCTAGTGAATGTGCCAGCCTCATTACCTCTTTCATTTCCACCAAATGGAATGTGTGACGTCAGAAATGATCCATTCAGTGTCTGTTGTGCATAACCCATGGCAATGCTATAAACAACATGCCATATGTTACCTGTAAGCCTATATTTTGATCTAAACATCAATCATCATGGACTTTAAATACATTCCACACATTGCTATCGTCTTAATTATTCATTTTTATCCCCATTATGCTCGTCCTGTACATCCTTGGGTATCACAAACAGTGAAAAAAGGAAATTTATTGTGAAATATGTTTTTAGTCATTTCAGTTTCCACAAGGATCTCTAAATCTTTCATGTTTACCTTTCATACACCCTGAAAATGTTGCTTCTTCATAAACATTTTTTTTGTCTCCAGCTTGCTTGCTTTAATGGTAAAACTTCATAAACAGAAAAATAAAAAAAGCTCTTTTGGAGCTTTAATTATAACTATCCACCTGGACACTGGTTTGAGGGGCTGCGTGGTGGAAAGGGAGCAAAAGAGGTGACGGTGGAATCCAAACTGCGGGAGGCCAGATCCTCTCCCTCCCCATCTGGACAGCTTTATTTCCATGATCCCCACCATCCGTGTTGAGACTTGGCTTTAATCACTCAGCGTGAGGCTGTCTGCAAAGGTCAGCTCCATTGATTAAGTGCAGAAAGTGAGAGTTGTCATCTTTCATGCCAGGAGTGCTGATATCTCTGTAAGTCTCCGCGGGAGTCCGGACCAGAGATGTACACTCTGTCCTCTGTTAAATCACGCTGGAACGCTGCTTACAGAATAAATCTGTCCAGCTTTGAAGAGCTGATCCACCAGTTCTTTCTTGTCAGAAGACTCTGAGCCTTCTGTGGGAACCTCAGAGAACACCTGAGAGTCCTAAAATCAGCTTTGAAATGACACTCATTTCTGACTGTTTCTAAAAGCTCACCAGACTGTCACATTTTCCTCCAGTGGATCTGTTAATGTTGAATTAAAAATCTAAGAATTTGTGGATTTGGGACCCTTGTTGTCTTGGCTGCAGTGTTTCCGTCACTCCAGACGCTGGTGACTCAAACTGACCTTCTCGCATTCCTCCACCCCTCTGACAGGAGTGTGAGGAGTATAAAGGTTACGCATCCTATTAAACCCTCTCCAGACCCCCAGTGGAGCAGCTTCAGCTTGACCCCTAACCTTTGACCCCCTGTAACCAGGACCTGAAGAGGAACAGTCGGTCACAGTCACGGCCTCTGTCAATGAACACACAACTTTCAGGTCCTGAGCATCACTGGAGACTACATCCGTCATGTTATTATGTCTGAAGCTGAGATCAGAGAGTTTTATGTTGTTGTGTAAGTTATATAAAACTATATACATAAAAATCTGGATAAAAGAAAATAATCTAAAGATGTCTCAAAAGTATTTTCAAACCATAAATTATTCAGATGTTGTTATTTTAGTGTATTTATAAAACGGTTCAAGTGTTTGTCATCTGGTCTTGAGTTCCTGCACTTCTTTGTCTCAAACATTTTTTTAAACAAACAACAAAAAAGAAAAAAAAACTTACATTTATTAAAGTTATTAAATTTGTAAGCAGTGAGAACTGGATTCTACGACGGAGTATTAGGGCCACCAAAAAAAAAAAAAAAAAAGTAATATTACGACTTTTAATCTACAATTTACAATAAAAAAACTCGTAAATTTACGAGGTTTTTTCTCGTAAATTTACAACTTTTTTCTTATAAATTTATTGAAGTCGAGGGGAGCCTACAGTCCAGCGAATTTATCCCGTGAGCTGAAGCAGCCCGACCAAACTGTGAAAAACGTCTTGGATTTCATCAGGTAAACTGAATGTTTAAAATATTTCAAGTTTTTGGAAGTTTCTTTATTTGATTTACAGTTTATTAATGTTTTACTCGTTGATGGTGGCTTGCAGGGTCTCTGCAGATTACGTCGATGAAGCCGTCGATATCCGCGCAGCTGTTCACTTCCAGTCATTTCGTCCTCCGCGACAGACCAGATCTCCTCCAACTCTGTGATGCTTCCGTCTGAAGAGGACTAGTTTTCTGAATTTTCAATGTTCTTGTGCTAATGTAACAGACAACTGTCATTTCTCAGTGTTGTTTTGTGTTGAGACGGGACGTTTCATTTGGAGATGGAGGCGTCCGGAGCTCTGTTTACATTCTCCTTTGGTTTCTGCGCATGTCAGAGATGTGACGTAAGGTGGTGAAAGGGCTTCTGGGAAATGAAAGGCAAAATAAAGTGACAAATGATAAACATGCATTTCTGAGCTCTTTATTTACATATGAAACTCCACACTACCGACACCGAACCAGGAAATAATTTGGTTTTGAATCACCATAAGGTTCAGAATTTCTCTGTTTTTAACACCGATCTGGAAATAAATCTTCACAAGATACTCCACGTCAGCTCTGATAAACAGACAAGTTTGGGTTTGTTTCTCATTAATATACGACTTTAAATCTTGTAGATTTACAAGTTTTTTTCTCGTAAATTTGCAAGTTTTTTTCTTGTAAAGTTACGGCTTTAAATCTCGTAGATTTACGAGATTAAAAGTCGTAAATTTACGAGAAAAAAAGACGTAATATTCCTTTTTTTTTCTTTGGTGGCCCTAATACTCCGTTGTAGGATTCTGGTTAACGACACAAACCAAAAATATTAAAGTAAACTAATGAACTTTTGATTGAAAGATTTTAATGATATCTAAAAGCAAATAAATTATATTTGAATGGTTGTTCTGGAGATGTCACTCAAGATGGAGTCAAAGCATACGTTTTTCTAAATGTAACTTTAGATTAAAAAAATGTATGGATATAACCCTTTAACACCCAAGCTTTAGGCTGAATCTGAATCCTGAAATGTATCCCTTCAAGCGGAGAGATTTGGAAACAAATAGTGTCTTCAAATTCAGACAATAGTACTATTCTGACGTCATCTACGTTAGCACATGTCTGTCAGTGCTCATATAACATTGCTTTTATAACTTTTAAAAGTCATGCAAAAACAAAATCCCATAATTAAATGTAAACTTCTGTGGTTCAGAGCACGCCGAAGTAAAGAAACGCACTGAAAAAAGTGAAAAATTGGATAAATTGACAAAAATTCAGTAATTTGTTACATTTAAAATGATAAGTTTTCATCAAATTGCTCAGAGCGCCGGTTTTAGAGAAATGGTAAGAGAAGTGATGGGCTGCACAGTGGCGCAAGTGGTTAGCGCTCTCGCCTCACAGCGAGAAGGCCCCGGTTCGAATCCTGGCTGGGACCTTTCTGTGTGGAGTTTGCATGTTCTCCCCGTGCATGCGTGGGTTTTCACCGGGGACTCCGGCTTCCTCCCACCGTCCAAAAACATGCTTCATAGGTTAATTGGTGACTCTAAAAATTGCCCCTAGGTGTGTCTGAGAGTGAATGTGTGTGTGATTGAGGCCCTGCGACAGACTGGCGACCTGTCCGGGGTGTACCCCGCCTTCGCCCATCAGTAGCCGGGATAGGCTCCGGCACCCCGCGACCCCGACAGGGACACAGCGGTCAAGAAAATGGATGGATGGATGGTAAGAGAAGTGTTAATGGTTTCTTTGGGAACATTTTTTATGAGGAATTCATCATAATACATGTAAAAACTCAAAAAGTTGATTTTGCATCATAAAGGCCCATTAAAGAGTGTGTTTTCTGCATGTATTGCTGGCGATATCTCTGGTGTTAAAACCTTTTTGTTGTTTGTATTTTATGTTTCCATCAATTTATGTAAAACTGAACCAAAATTGCGCTTCCTATGGATCTTAGGACTCATAAAACCTTTTAATGACCAGGATTTTTTTACATGCAAATCCATCAAGAGACTAATATTAACTTTCCATTGTGTTATAAATGTATCAAAACTATAGTTTGACTTGGTTTTGTCTCTGTTTGTGATGTCAGTGAATGGAAGAGAATGTTTGTTTGTTGTGTCCTGGTCCTGTCGCTGACCTCCTTCTCAGAGCTTTAATTGCCACTGAAGACGGAACACATCCACCAAACCAAGCGGCGTCTGTGTTTATGAATATGCAGAAGAATATGGTAATTAGTCACTCAGCATGAGAAGCACGACTGTTTTCTGGATTCTTGATGGGTACCAGCAATGCTCCAAGAAAAGGCTTGATTAGACGGTTGTGAAGCAGAGGAGGAAGCGAGGAAACTTTTTTAGAATCAACTTATTGTGTTTCCCAATAAAACATATCTATGAAAATTATGGATTTCTCAAAAAACGTCAGTTTTGTTGTTACAAAATTAGTTTAAAAGGTAAATTAGATGTATTTGTTTTGAGAAAACCCTAGAAACTTGTAGGAGACCACACGAGGAGAAAAAAGCCAACCAAGGAAATAAAAAGAACCAAGATACCAAATAAATGCTGAATATAATACTAAATTAGGACATTTTTAGATGGAAAAGTTTTATTTGTCCAAAAGATTTGTTACATTGAGTAAGCATCATGATTTTGGATGTGTTTTACTGTGTTTCTTTTTGCCCCAGCCGCGGAAAAACAACCAAAATTGTTCTGGAGTTTATTTGTTGAACACATCATTGAAAACATGGATGATGTTGAGCGAGTAGCTTGGGTTTATGTGTTTTGGAGAACTCTACAGAGACGCCGGCAAGCAGATCTCTGCCTGGTTTCACCAGATCTTTCAGAGATGCTCGCAGTACGGTGAATTTCAAGGTTTACTGGACAAACTGCACTTGCATGACAGCTGTTTTAAACGTTATTCCCGTCTGTTTGAGACCCAGTTTGTGGATTAACCTGAGAGGAGGTAAATTCAATTAAAACTGGAGCATTTTTATAGTATTGTCTTGATGAAAATAAGAAAAACGTTATAAGCCCATGAAGATAGAGCAACCGCACACACTACAACGGTACTCTCTCTCTGTCTGCTGGTCAGCTAACCGTCAGCGGGTAAGTATAAGGAGATCCGCTGCCCAGGGACCGCCAGCCTAGGCAGCAGACCTCGCTAGTTCTGCCGGGTGCCTGGGTAGAGGCGATCTTAGCTCTGCTGGAGCCTACAGAGCTCGCTATAGCTTGCTAAGGTGTCCAGCGGATGGCTGGCTGGCGTAGCTGTCGATCAAGCTCCATGGGCTCTGTGACAAAAATGGTTTGAAAATAATAAAAAAAAATGAAAACCGGAAATAAATCTTGAAAATTTGAAAAAAAAGTTTCCTCAATTTTTTTTTTTTTATCTTTAAAATTTATTTCTAGTTTTAAGACTTTTTTTTATTTAAAAAAAAAATTACAATTTCTGGTTTTCAATTGTTTTTTTTCAGTTACAGTGTCTATTTTTCAATTTCAAGTTTTCAATCTGTTTTTTCGTTCACTTCCAGCTGATCCTGATTTGACCCCATACTGACGCTCTACTGCTTCTGGTGTGAATGAAGACTGACCAGCTACAACAGATGGTTATTAAAAGAAGTGTTTACAAAAGAAAAAGAAAAGAAAAAAGATGATTTATTTCCTATTCTTCTTTTTCAAAATCAAAATATTTTTTTTTACTTTCTCTGTTTCCGTACTTTGACCAGTTTTTGTTTGCATTCATCCGTCGGCTGTCATCTGCAGCCACACATCTCACACTTCTTGGGTTCAGCGGGAGTCTGCCATAAAACCAGAACTGAAAATAGGAAAAACGTGTCGGTTTTCAAAGGTGGCAGCTCTTCCACTCTCTGTGTCTGCTTTATTTTTCCACTTCTGAGCGTAGGGAAACTTGTTGAAGCTGTAAAATCATCTGAAAGTATTTCAGCAAGATAATTCAACACTTTTTCTTTGTCTGTGACGATAAAAGTGTTTTTTGTTCAGGTGTGTGTGGATTGAGCACAGAAGCAGCGGGATGGTCTTTGTGTTTGTTTGGCCACGCCGTCGCAGCAGCAGCAGGCGGAGGGCCAGGAGAGGTGGGGGCATTTATCAGCCCTCTAAGTGGCTGTAGGAAAAGCAACGCTCGCTGGGAGTCGAGCTGACAGCAGTTTTCCTGGGATCGATCCGCAGCACTGTTCCAGTTTATGACAAAAGAGTTCGCGACACAGCAGTCACAAAGTCAATACCGTGATAAATACTCCCCCTGCACTCGCTCCTGTCCGCCACTTTACTGGGCATTTGGCCTGACAGTTATTACCCCCGTGGTAAATCCACTGACCAGAGGGGAAGAGAGGGAAGAAAAGCCTCTCCGCTTTGGGTCTCCACACTGGATTTATGGACCCAGGTGGACCAAGTTTACTTAATTTAAAGAAAATATATAACCTGATTGCTGCTCCTTTTGCAGGATAGCTGGTGCTGCAGTTTGACTCCCGCCGAAAGAGGAACCCTGATAGTGTAGGATGATCATTTCCTAGCATCCGTACACCGCAGAACACACAAAAAAAAAGACTATTAATACGCCCCAAACAAATCAGTAACACATCCCTGCTCTTCCTCTGCATGAAACCAATTTGAAAAACGATTAGCAAATTAAAATCAGGGATTAAACCGAGCGTTGTCTTTTGTCGTGTTGACCGACTAACATCCCAAAAACTTTCCGTCGCATTAGTGAGAGCAGATCCCGCCGTTTAGGTTTCTGCAAATGAGGAAATATTGGGAGCGGTTTTGTAACGAGCAGCACATTCTTGCCTTAGCACTAATCCAACATGATAAATCCTTTTACAGTTAAAAGTAGCCTTATCCTTGCATATGCATGGGATCACAGTAATCAACGCAGCCGATTATGCAGATGGAAAATTACACTGCTACATATGAATATTTTCAATTATTCCGCTCCTAATAATGCAAGTCTGGGGTAAGATTAATATATTTTTTAATAATGGTTTGAAAACAAGACATGTATGGCATGTTGAGTGGCAAGTCATCGTGTTACAGCACGGCTCCTAATCCTGTTAGAGATTGAGAGAGACATAAAGAGATCTCATTAAGATTGAAGTTGTTGCAGGATCATCAGTGAAACGCTGGTGTGGACGCCCTGATGCTTTTGCATCCCATCAAACTGTGACCCACATTGCAGTGAAACTCCATCTAAATGCTGACATCCAGCCAAACTTTAAGCACTCATAAATTTCACTCCATTATCCGTCCGTTCAGATCCTCTTTCTGCTGCCAGCTGGAACCTGACGGGGTGCTTACCTTTGCCTTAAAGGTAGAAACAGACGTTTCCTTCATCTTATCCACAAGTTGACTATATTGCACTTAAATGACAAAGAAACACATCCTTAAGTCAGGGCTGCATGATGGTTGGTTCTTCTCCACAGTCCTAAAACATGGTTCATAGGTTAATTTCAAACAAAATTACTTTTATTATTGTCCCTGATGCATCTCTGCAGTTAGACACCAAACAGAACCAGAATCAGTCCGTTTTAGCGTATGGTACACGGTGTATATTTATACAGCACTTTACTACCTTCTTGGACGGCCCAAATCGCTTTACAGTCACAGTCCCATTCACCCATTCACATACGGATGGAACCTCTGCAGCCAAACATTGGGGCGCTGAACAGTAGTAATGTGGGGTTCAGAATTTTGCTCAAGGACACTTCGAACTCTGCATCTTCCAGTCACAAGTCATAGGGGTTATAAGGTCAAAGAATTAAAAAAAATAACAATACTTTCTATCATTGTTCCCATTGCTGCTCTGAAACTCCAAAACAGAAACTGCTGCATGCTCTGTCAGTGTGTCACAAGCCATTGAGGAATAATTCGGCTCAAACGGCGAGGAGAAGCAGGTGGGTTTCTGGGCACACTTCTGTGTTGAGGTCCACGTGGAGAGATAAGGTCTTTAAGATGTTTTCTCTTGCAGGTGTCCAAGAGTGAATTCTGTGGTTTTCACGACGACGCCGAACCATTTGAGTTTTTTTAACGATAAGAGCTCAGAGCGTCGATGTTGAACTTTACGGCAGATAAGAAGCGCACAGTCGCTGCTGCTTTGTCCCTGCCGCCTCAGCGGCTGTGCCTCTGGTGAACAGCTCTCTCTAACGGTCTGTAAAATCACACGCAGAGTCGCTGGGTGCTTATCCACCATGTGCACCCTGGATTACAGTTTGATATTACGGCCCAGCCTGCAGTTGTGCTGTATTGATAGGCCCATACATCAAACCTCCTCCTGACAATTGCAGATGGCTAATTGGGACATTTTACAGCCTCGCGTTTTATGCAGGGATTTCGATATAAATTAAACACACACTGCAACGTCCTCCTCTGTGAAGCTGCACTTGGACAGGCCTTCAGCTGATGAATACCTGTTTTTATTGGCACAAAGACCTCCAAGGCCTCAATGAGATGGAATATTGTTTTTAATACGTACCTGTCTGGAGTAATTAATTACAGCTTCCCGTATCGCCTGCAGTCAAACTGAAAAATCTCTGCCTTCATCTCTCTGCTATTTTCCTCTTTTTTTTTCTTTTTCCTTTTGCAGTTTTTCTCCATTCGTCTGTTTGTCCGTGCCTCTCCAGTCACTCAGGTTTAGAGCTTTCTTGGGCAAAAAGTGAGATTAAGGCCCAAAGGAGGAATTTGGACACATATAAACACACTGGTTTACTGAGTCTTGGTGGGGATTGAAGCCAATAATCTGTTTATTCAGGACCTTTTCTTGCAATGAAAGCTTCCTGCAAAGGATTTCGGTGGCACTTATTTACATTCAGTCATTAAGCAGATGCTTTTATCCACTATAACTCACAAAAGATGCACATTCAAGCTCAAGGAAAAGCCGTGGAGGAGACTTTGCTGGTACAGATTAGGAAAATGAAAGCACAAGTGATGGAGAGAGCAGTGAATTATGCAGAGTAGAGGTGCAACAATACTGAGACATGTCTTTTTCCTTCCTTTTACAGATTTGTTTTTGTTTCTTATTCCTTGTGACCTTTGTGGGAGCAGGTAGAGGGTCGTCCTTTTCCTTTTTCTCTGCAGCAATTCTTCTTGAAGAAAAAAATAAACAGAAAAGTCCATTAATGATGTCGTTGTTTTAATAATATTGTATGTTTTTTCCCTAATTTTCCTAATTTTCTTAATTTTGCATTTACAGGTTACATTTTAAAAATAATTTTGCTGATGTTATTTTGTCTTTAACACTGTCAGAATCTAAATCAGGTCAACAGAAGATGCTAACACTATGATTTTGACAACATACTAGCTTAGTCCAAGGTTGACCCTTTAATTGCCTGTTCCACCAAACGAGTGATGATTCTCCTCGATCGGAATATTTTGTTGTCAAGGTTTTTGTGGTTGATTGCAAATATTTCGTCCCCTTTTGTGATTCTCTGCGTACTTGTTCGGACCTCCTCGGTTCTTTACTTGGGAAGACTCCATGCATCGTAATGGTGCATGTGTGTCATTCCCTATGTCACGTGATGGTGGTCTCGTGGTCCGGACCAATACCAGTCCTACATGTCATGAAGTCGCAAGCTATCTTGCAGGAGGAGCACATGTGGTACCTACACCAGAACAAATTCACTCGTGATTGGTTGACAGTAGCTCCTCTAGAACCAACTCGGACTAATCACTGTCGAGGGGTGGCAATTGGTTGCAATATGGCGGTAGACGTATCAGGAAGTGACGTGAAGGCTCTGACCTGATTTTATGAGAACTGGAGGTAATGCATTTCCAATGGGGGACCTCGACATATGTTATGTCCAGCTCATATTAACGGTTTATGTTAGCAGCTGTATGCATGAATGGGTTTGTGACTGTAAAGTGCTTTGGGCCACCAAGGAAGGCAGAAATTACTACACAAGTACTCGCCATTTACCATTCTCTGAGCCGCTATGAAGCACCACAACCTGCATTTTTATGTGATACTGGCAGTACATTCCACAGAGTTTTGGTTTGGCACACATCTGAGGTAAAAACTGAATAGTACATGTCTCATAACAACAAAAACCACAAGGCAGACTGAACATTTAACACAAGCTGGTTCTTGTGAGATCTTGTTGTTTTGGTCATGGTGTAGAGCAGGGGTATTCAAGTCCAGGCCTCGAGGGCCGGTGTCCTACATGTTTTCCAACCAACCTTCCATTGAAGCTCCTTATTGGCTAAACATACCTGATCCTGGAAATTAGCAGCCAATAAGGAGCTTCAATGGAAGGTTGGTTGGAAAACATGTAGGACACCGGCCCTCGAGGCCTGGACTTGAATACCCCTGGTGTAGAGCTTCTCAAAGAGGCTCAGTGTGCTTCCATCTACCGGTCGGGGGAGTTTAGGTGGAAAACAAAAATAAAATGCAGAGGGACACTCATAAATAATGAATTATATCTCATTTGGTTAGCATTTTAAATCGATACAAGTATCGCCAAACAAAATATCGTGATATATCGCCAAATCGACTTTTCCCTACACCGCTAAGTAAAGTCTTAACGTTTAACGTAATCCAGGAAGAGAGAAGCAGCTTTGTGCGACATTTTTGTGACATAAAGAGTTGCATATCGACAGATAGGCGCTTTTCTCTGCGTTAGAATCCATAGGAATCAAATGCGTAAACAATCAAAGACTTATGGTAGTTTCAAAAGTGAGTTTTCTTTTGTCTACATTCCTCTGAACATTTTAATGACCTCTAGTTGTGTTAGTAAGGTACCAGTCTCAGATTAGAAGTTTTGAACCATAAAATAATAATTCATGCAAAGGAAATGTTTAGGTTGCGCTGAGATGGGATTATATAAGTTCGCTTCCTCCCATTTCATTTCAAGCAATCTATAATTTGATGCATTTTTATCTTATGTCTGACATATCTTTGTACGGATGTAAACCTCTGTTGATTGTATTGCGCAAACAATATGCTTGTTTTTGATTGCTTGAAATAAATAATTTCAAATCAAATCAGAAACAAAACATCGACAGTCCACCATTTTTATCCAAAAGATTGAATAAAGCTGAAAATAAATCTATCTTGAATAGATCCTGGTTGTGTTTCTTTCACTTTTCTTTGAAGGACTTCATCAGGCAGACCAAAAATACGCTTCACTCTTTGAACAATCCGCTGCTGCACTTGATGCATGATGGCGATGTCTTCGAGCCAAACTTCACTCTTGGAGCTCCAGCTTGATCATGCTGACGGCTTTAAGTAAATCATCGGTTTGTTTGCTCACAGTTCCAGCATTGAACAAACACAAAATGCTGAAGTGATATGAATTTGGTAAACCAAGAAAGGTATATTTTTGTTTGAGCGAGTTGGAGAGAAGCAGAAGTGTTTTAAAAGGAAAAAAAAAAAAACTTGTAGGGAGTTTGGAGGGAAAGTGAGACTAAATGGAAGCTGGCGGGGTGGGGGAGGGGAGGGGATGGCAAATTGAAGAATTGGTTTACACTCTGGAGTTTTGTTCCACTTTCTCCAATTACTCGAAAAAAATAGGAGAGTCGGAGAAAAGAGGAATGCTGGGTAAGAAATGGCTTCAGTTTTAGAGCCGAAGAGGAAACAGAAAGCAGGAAAACACTGAGAGTCAAACAACACACCTGAAGTGCTCAGCAAACAAAAACTTCCTATAGAAGCACGTCTTCCTCATCATCATTACACAGATGGCCACAGGAGAACTTAATTCTTCTGGTATTGACAGAGTCTGCATGGCTGGTCCCTGCTGTGACGACTGATCCATCAACAAACCTGCCGGTGGCTCAAGATGAGGGAAGTTCATAGAGAGTGTGACAGAGATACAGGAAGAGGAAAGGATGTACACCTGAAACAGAACCCTCCAGGCTGGATGGACCTACGCCCACCCAGCTGCACGATCCGCAATAACAAAATCATCAGAGTTTCCCACCGAAAAGTTGTGCCAGAGGTTAAATGTGATGGCCCTTTTTCTTTGGACTTAAGTTGAAGATCATTTTTGAAAAATAAGAGATCTGTGACACAGAAAAGGGACAGAAATAAATCTGTTTAGGTCACAAAGAATTCCTAAAATACCAATGGTGATGCCAAAGTTTTTAAAAAATTTGAGCAGCTGGAGTCATTTTTTTCACAACCAGCAAGCATCTGTTTCTAGATCTATCACTGGTCCACTCACCATCAGTGCTGGGGGGTTGAAGTTGGTCCATTCTTCCCAGAGGAACAGAACACCTCCTTTTTTTGGTGAGGTTGAGCTTCGGTGAACTTCCTGCAAGTTTTTGCCAAATTTGAATTTTTCTGCTGGTTCTCTGTGAGTGTCTGGGTGTTCTATCAGAGCAATGTCATTTGCAAACATGAGAATTAATTCCATGAATTATAATAATAATAATTTTTTTTTTTCTTTTTTGTAAACAAACACTTTGAGACAGTGGCGCAGTGGTTAGTGCTCTTGCCTCACAACTAGAGGGTCCTGGAACAAGTCCTGGGGGACCTGAAACCGAAACATCACTGGGGACTTTTCTGTGTGGAATTTACATGTCCTTCCCCTGTATGTGTGGATTTACTCGAGGGATTCCGGCTTCCTCCCATTGTCCAAAAACATGCTTCACAGGTTAATTGGTTACTTTAAATTGCCACTAGGTGTGAATGTTAGTGTGAACTGGTGAGTGATTGTGGCCCTGACCAGGGTGTATCGTGTCCTCGCCCAGAAGTGGGTGGGTTAGGCTCCAGCAGCACATTGACCCCAATAGGGACAAACCAGTTTAGAAAATAGATGGATGGACAATTTCAAATTTGATCAGTTTTTCATTACATGCCACCTTTTCCATAAATGTTCAAATAGTAGTGTCAGGCTGAGAAGGCTTCTTTATTTCCTCAAGGTTTATCGCTGGGATTAAATTCTAAAAATAACCTGCAATATGTGAAATCCACAAAATAGAATTCTAGATATCTTCACTAAACAATTTTCTCAGACATGAACCTTTTCAAACTTTTTTTGGTTAAACTCTCAAAATTCAAATCTTTGTTGAAAGTTATGTCCAGTATTATTTATAGAATAAAAACAAGGATTTGATCATGGTCAGATTTTTGTAAATGTGGCCAGATTAATGCATTTTGTTAGGAGACAGGAAACAGAGGGGATTGGTTGACAAGGTCCGGGGCGCAAAACATAGGGCGATGATAAAAAAAAAAAAAAAAAATAACAAAGAAAAAAAAAGACTTCAAAGGGTAAAATAGCCAGAATCCACTTGAAGGACTCAGATTATGGATGGTTGGGTTATAACCTGCAGTAAAGAAGGTGTTGAACCAACACATTCTCACTCCCAACTCGCCATATGTGGACGTATGTTTCAGGCCTCCTTTGTGGCATTTTTTGACATTTTGGGTGTCCCCAACTCGTCATTTTTGACATGCTGGCTGTTTTTTTCTATGTGCTGGATTTTTCCATTAAATCATGATTTCCCCATCTCTCAGGACACAGTGCCAGAAGTGGAACCAGCACCAGGTTAGGGTGTCAATACTGGGTTAGGGTACTGGTCCGCGTCCCTGATTGGACCGGTACCCTAACCCTACCAGACAGGTTCCCTGACCTGGTACCGATCCCAAGGGTTGGGGACCCATGACAAATATCTGTGGCCTGGTGCCAAGCGGTCCTTGGACTGGCACCAGTTTGCGTAAAAAAAAAAAACGACAAGTTGGGGACACCTAAAATGTCAAAAAGTGATGCGGAAGAACCCCGAACCATACGTCCATATATAATGAGTTGGGAGTGAGAATGGGTTGGCTGAAAATGCCTGTGAACTTTGTAAATGTGTTGCTGACATGAGTGTTTTTTGAGATGGTTGAAATGAAACTTTGGTCATTTTCAGCAATAGATCCCCAAAACAGGAGAGCCTAGATAACGTAAATGTAAACATTCAGATCACTTTAGTTAAAAAAATTAAAGTAAAAGCACAAATATGCTTAAATATGCTTAAAAGATTGTAAAAAAAGTTTTAAAGCCATGTCTTCTTACGAAGACCACCCTGCAAAAAACAGTACCTGTGTAGGTATGAAGATGTTCCTTCCACCCATGACAGTTCACAGGTTTCCTGCACTCTAGCACGGTATAAGAAGAGGAAAAACATATAATTAGATTTAGGCTCATTTGGAAGATACCATTGAGGGTAATTCAGTATTTAACAGAAGAATGGTCCGCAGTTAATTCTCTGAGGATTATTTCTGCACAGCTGAAATCCACTGAAACGAAAGTCTTGTTTCACTTTGAAGTCCGTAGCCAGTGAAGAGTTAACCAGCTGCGTAAAAAGGTTTGTCTCCACGTTAAACTCCCTTAACTCTGACAAGTCCAGGCTCCTTCAGCCACAAATGATTGATGCCTTCTTACTGTTGGCCATTTCTACTTTTCCACTTTACGCACGCGGCTTTTTTCTTTCACCTTTTCCTAAAGATGCCTTGCAGATGAAAGGCTGCAGTCCATGTCTTATCACTGTCTTTAGAGCTTGTGAAAACTTGGCAGCACCTCAGCTTTTTGCAGAGAGAGGGAGAGGAGAAATAGCGTTGGGGATTATAGTTCTGAGGACAAACCTGACTATTCACACTTGGCATTAGCAAGACAGCCCGGGTACAAGAAGGATATTTTTTATTCCCTTCAATTTAACTTTAATTACTCAAATCTCGGCGAGGGCACACAAGAAAAGCCCAGGCATTTGTGTCTGGGAGATTAGCAGACTGCCCTGCCAAGTCCTCGCCGGCGCTGCATCGTTAGATAGAATTCAAATTCAAATCCAGGCTAAAGACAGTGCAGCTGTCGCCCCCCTGGCCTGAAAACCCCCTGGATCAGGAACGAGCTGTCCTCCCTCCTCCCCGCTTTCCCCAGGAGAAACCTAATCCTGCCTCCCTCGCTTCCTCTATTTCCATTACTCTGTCTCTGCCTCTGATGACTGTGACAGCTCAAATAAAGCCATTAAAGCCTCTCTGAAATAATTAGTAATTAAAAATAAAAAAATGGCTTGTTTTGTGTTTCTCTGGCATCTTTCCTCAGGCTGAGTGGGGAAGTTGAGCTCAGAGGTGAGATATTTTCCTGAACCGTGGCTCAAGGAGGGATTCCTTCATGGACATATCAGGTTAAACGAATGTTTTGCCTCCACACCTTCTCCCGTCTCCCAGGAAAAAACTTGCCAGGCTTTCTTCTCCACAGGATGTTTGATGACAAGCCTAAATTCTGATTTCTGTGACATGCAATACTGTGAGTCCTCACCGAGGGCTTTGTAATCTTGTCAGCGTAGGACTCTTCATTCCTCTTTCTTTCCCTCCTGTATCTGAAGCCTCTTTGGAAGGACGATTGAATGCGAGTGTCTCACACAACGCTGAAATCCTCACAAGTTGTTCGCCTTTCACCCGCAACCGACTTTGTGAACACCTGCAACGTCTTTGATAAGAAGCTGTCTTATCTTCTTTAGGAGAGTAGACCCTATTATCATGGGTTCGGGGGCAGATACCCCCGTCGTGCTGCAGGCCGCCAATGATAATCCATGCTGCCACAACGCCAAAATCCTGGTAAAGTGATCCTAAATTGACAAAACCCTTGGATCCTCTGGAATAGGTTAAGCCTCATCTATTAGTGCTACAGTAGGTTGGGATAAGGGTTCGTCAGCCTTGTGCCACCGCTGAGAACGTCATCAGCACTGCCGTCCTTTCACTTATCTTCTTCCCCTAATCCTTGCAGTCACAGCAGTGTAAAGAAGGCCAAGGAGTTCATCACATCTTTGAAATGTTTTGGGTAAATTCCTTTTGAAACCCCAAGGGTGAATTAGCCAAAACACCCAGTTAAGACAAAATTTCAAAGAGGACAGTTTTTGAACGGAAAGGGGCAACTGGCTCTTCAACTTGTTCAAAGTCCATGAGAGCTGTAACTGATTGGCATCAAGGCTTTAATGGGGGTCTCTCTGCGCTGAGCGTAGCAGGGTTGATGCATTAAATATTTGGCACAGCTTTGCTTGGCAGCCGTCTGATTATGATTTCAAAGGGTTTGGACCTGGACTTGATTAAAAACTATGTCTCCTAGATGAAGAGCCTGCAAACCCCCAAGAGATGCAGGAAGCAGAGCAGCAGTCCTGGATTTAGTCGTAGTATCCTAGCCTAATTACAGGTCCACTGTGGACGCCTTACCTTATCGAGCCAATCACAGATTCTGAAGGTGTAATCAGGTTCAACCAATGGGGCACCACCTTCAACAGAAATGTCTAATATTTGCAAAACCAAATGGTAAACGGTGTTCTTGTAGAGCGCTTTTCTACCTTTCTTGAAGGCCTAAAGGGCTTTACAGTCGCATACATTCACACACTGGTGGCGGCTCTGGTGCCAAGTACTGGCGCCAACCTCCCAACAGAGACAATTTCAGTGTCTTGTCCAAGGACACTTCGACATAGGGGCGGGCAAGGCGGGAATTGAACCTACAATCTTTTGAAAAGAAGTCAACCGTCCTAGCTGCACCACGGCCACCCCATTGGATCAATAGGACATAAGGAGTAAAGATGCAAGGACATATATACAATAATTCTTTGACCATCTCTCATAAGTTTACCTTCTGCTTTTAAGATCAAACAAGCCATAAGATCCAAGTTAATAACCCTGTAAGGCCCCTCCCTCTATCATGCTATCCTTCTTTCCCATCATCCGTCCTCACAACCCTCACTCCTGGCCTCCCTGTCCTCCTTCCCAGTCTGCTTATGCTAAAGGGAGAAAATAGCGATTAATATCTGCCTAACTTGTTACCTAATTCATTATGGAATAGCAGTTAATTTGATTCGATATTATTTTAATAAAATTCAGTAATATATTAGATTGTTTCAGGCTATCAAAATCATTTTCCAATTATTATGGTTACTCAACCAAGTCTAACTCCCACCCCTCCCGCTTGTGTCAAACGGCAGTTGGTCTCGGTGTGAATACATTAGCTGCTACGTCTCCATCGCCCTGACTGATGGGAGACGAAAACATACGCGCATGCATGATTAAACCTCAAATGTTATTAGTCCTATTGATCTGAGCCGCTGTGGTGGATGGGTGTGCGACCGGCTCAGCAAGGCATTTGAAATGTGTCCGATTGAGCCCTTGTCAGGAAGAATGAATGGAAAAAGGAAACCTGATTTCTTTCTGTGTTAACGGCCACACTCTAGTTTTTCAGCTTTTGGGTTAATGAGGGACACGCTTGGACGACCTTGCCCTTTCTCCCAGGGAGTAACGCGCAATGGACTGAACCGTGTGAGGATGCAATCTAAGCTAATCCCAGTTACCAACCCCATACATTAAGACAAAGGTTGTAGACTTTTAACATTGTCGGGTTTATTGGTCTTTACTTTAATTTTTTACTCAGCAGCAACATCAAAAAAAAAAAAAAAAAAAATCAGGAAGAAGCTTTTAATAAATTACAAATTTTGTTGGGAAGTTCAAATCAAAGACTAGTTATATGCAATAATATGGGTTGACCCTTACAGGTGGTACAGGGTTATGGGTAGTCTGGGCCAGTAGAGGGTCATGGAGAGGATTGACTGATTCAAGCTTGTGTTACGTGCTGCTGCTGTCTGGCCTCTTTTCCATCCAGTTCCCTTCGGCTCACCTGGCAGGTGTGGCCAATCTGCTTTGATTGGCAGGTGGTGTCCATATAAGCCAGAGGAGGCCACACCAAGCCAGGCAGGGAGCAGAGCAGCAGGCTGGGTGGTGGTCTGTGTGGTGTTGGTTTGGGTTACTTTTCGTCCTCAGCAATCTTAGATTGCTGGGTTTTGTTGTGTTAGTTTGGGGTTGGACCTTGGTAGTTCTGATTTACGGGCTTTGTTTCATTTCTGTTCATTAGGAAGTTTTGTTAGGCAGCCCTTCGCAGGGAGCTGCTGACTCCGACAGTTGTCATGACTGGGTCAGCAGTCTCCCTGACTTCTTTTTCTTTTGGCCAAGGTTCCAACTCCATTTTGGTTTGTTCTTTTTTTAACCTTAACCACTAATTTATTTGCTTCATTTCAGGACACAGGTTTTCACTTTATTTAAATAAACTGTGTTCCTTTTAGTTTGGTGTCCACTCTTTAATGTTATTGTCCCCTTAGATGGTCATCCCCTAGACTCTGGGCCAGTTTATTATTGGGGACGTAACACTTGTTTAAAATGAAACACACGATTGTCGTGCATTGCATTGTGTATTGAGTGCAGTGTATTGTGAGGAGATAATGTAAGTTGTACACACATATGATGAGTGGGCGTTGCTGCCATTTGGTATACTGTTCTCATTAGTAAATCAAGAGTCATAATTAGGGCTGGATATTGATGAGAAATTCCAGAA